>NC_134403.1:71018007-71318007 GCF_038048845.1 Mixophyes fleayi | reverse complement strand
GTCCCTGTTGCACATAGTCGTGCAATGAAGACTGACTTTTTCATTTAAAGGCACCATCTTTCAAGTGTAGTGTTTGTAAGTCTAAGTCATATTATACTTTTGGTAAAATTGGTTTATTTTGTTCCTCTTTATGGTAACTACTAATAGAATTAAAGTATTAAATAGAAGCGGCAGTTCCTCTTTATGGTAATTAGTAATAGAATTAAAGTATTAAATAGAATTAAAGTATGAAATAGAATTAAAGTATTAAATAGAATTAAAGTATGAAATAGAATTAAAGTATTAAATAGAATTAAAGTATGAAATAGAGTGGTATAGAGTTGTAGTGTGGTATAGATAGAGTGGTCCCCACAATATAATAATAAAACCCTCAACTGGTCTGAATTCCACCAAACAAGTATCTGGACTGCGTAGTGTGGTGGCCCCGGTACACAATTTGGTACCGAGGCCACAATATAATTAAAAAATTGGGCATCAACTGTCACCGTTGTTTAATATCTGATACACCTAAATATGGACAGCACAGTGGAGTGGCCCCGGTAGTAAATTTGGTGCCGGGGCCACAATACCTCCTCCAACTTCCAAGTGTAGTGTTTATAAAGACAGACAGCGTCGAAGTGTTATTAGTTGGCTTTCTTAACCCTAAAATTGTCCCTGTTGCAAATATTCGTGCAATGAACAGTTACTTTTTTATTGAAAGACTCAAGCTTTCAAGTGTAGTGTTTATAAAATATAAACAACAATACAGTAGTTTTAGAGCACGTCAATACCTCTTGTTTTAAATTATGACACGGCATTTTACTTTTGGTTTAATTTCTTGAATTTTTTAAAATTTGGTTTTACTTTTTGAACATGGCAAACGACTGTTGATTGGTCATATAATGCCAAAAAAAAAGTTCCAAGATGGAATTGTCCTTGGGCCCTCACACCCACCCTTATGTTGTTGAAATAGGACATGCACACTTTAACAAACCAATCATTTCAGCGACAGGGCCTACCAAACAACTTTGGCTGAAATGATTGGTTTGTTTGGGCCCCCACACCAAAAAAGCTATTCATCTCTCCCTGTACAGACTAAACAGGCTCTACTGAGGCAAGATGTCGTCCTCATCCTCAACCTCTGATTCCTCTCCCCCTACAGTGTGTACTTCCTCCTCATCACACATTATCAATTCGTCCCCGCTGGACTCCACAACCACAGGTCCCTCTGTAGTATCTGGAGGGCAGTGCTGTACTTCATTGAGGAATTGATTATTCATTTTTATAAACATCATTTTTTCAACGTTGTGAGGAAGCAACCTCCTTCGCCGCTCACTGACCAGGTTCCCCGCTGCACTAAAAACTCTTTCCGAGTACACACTGGAGGGGGGACAACTCAGGTAAAATAGAGCCAGTTTGTACAGGGGCTTCCAAACTGCCTTTTTTTCCTGCCAGTAACAATATGGACTGTCTGACATGTCTACTTGGATGGTGTCAGCAAAGTAATCATCCACAATTTTTTCTATTGTGACAGCATCCAATGCAGCGAGAGTAGATATGTCTGCAATGGTTGGCAGGTCCTTCAGTCCGGACCAGATGTTATCAGCATCCCCGCCAGTGCCTCTTTTGGAAAAACTGAGCTTTTTCCTCGCAGCCATAGATGTGGAAGAAAATGAGGGTGGAGCTGTTGGCATGTCACGGTCCTCTTCAGAGGACAATCTCCTGACCAGCAGGTCTTTGCACCGCTGTAGACTTGTGTCCGCCGGAAACAGAGACACAACATACGCTTTAAACCGAGGATCGAGCACGGTGGCCAGAATGTATTTGTCACGGGCACTAGGAGTCTTTACCCAGGGATCACCAGGTGGTAGGCTTACCAGAGCAATGTAGATGGTAATAGGGTACTCTGGTAGCTGGGTGATCACGGAACAGAAGATGGTGGATGATGAGATGCTCAGGAAAGTCTATGACTAGCAACACTGGTAATATGGAGGTAGTAGTACACGAGGAACTGTATGGACAAGGACACGTGAAGGTAGTCAGTGGTCTGCGATAGCAAGTTGTACCACTGCTATAGTGAGGAGGAATGTCCAACAGAAACGAGGAGGTGAGAGAGTCAGCGGTCTGCGGATAGCAAGTTGTACCGCTGTCTGAGTGAAGGAATGGAATCCAAGTGGAGGTATCCGGGGAGTCAGTGGTCTGCGATAGCAAGTTGTACCACTGCTGTGTGAGAGGATACTGGAACAGGTGATACTGGAGACAGGGATCAGTGGTCTGCTACTAGCAAGTTGTACCACTGAATATATATGTGAGGAGGTGCACGGGGAGAGGCTGCAACACAGGATATACACAGGCACCTTATACACAATCCACAGTAACATGCACAATATATATAAATGACTGAACCGCTCTGCAAATATAGAAAGTCTCTTGAAGTAGTCCAGCACAAGTTAACACAGTCAATGATGGCAATAGACTCAGCGGCTAGCAGACTCCAGAGGAGAACCAACACAGTCCAGCAAGATATGCAATACACCAGCACAGTCAATGAGAAGTATGCATACCGTGGTTCAGAAGCAGGCAGTCAGATAGGAGTGCAGCGATACCTGAGCGGCAGGAGGCCGGCTGGATGAGAAGTCCCTGGATAGATGAGGCAGCGGTCTAGTAGGTGCAGCGCACAGGTAAGTAGACCAACAGGGACACGAATCCACAGGGATCAGTAACACGTGGAACTGGACTCATGGAGGACCCAGGAGAATGGAGATGATCCAGCAGAGGAGTAGCTGATGAGATACGAATCCAATGCTGACAGGAGGGTAGAGACCAGCGGGACACGTGAAGGCGTGGAGAGCGGATCAGCAGTAGATGGACGATAGCGCGGTCAGCAGCAGCAGGACTCTGCGAGTACACGGAGGTAACCAGTAGCAACCAATAGGTGTCAGTAGTGATGGAACACGGGAGAGCAGAGTAGACCAGGAGCTGTTGATCACGGAGAGTAGCGGATGGCAATGAGAGCAGCAGTCTCGAGGAAACACAGGAGAGCTGAGAAGAGACTGCAGTGCACAGGGGCAGCGGATAGGAATCAGCTAACTGTCACGATGATGAACACAGGCGAGTTGTAAGCTGGAGGCTGTAGTGCACGGAGGCAGCGGATAGGAATCAGCTCACAGACTTGATGAGGCACAGGTGAGTGGATGTGAAGTAAAGGCTGGAGTGCACGGAGGCAGCGGATAGGAACCAGCAAACAGTCACAATGAAATATAATAGCGTTGATGTGGTTTAGAGAACTGTAGTGCACGGAGGCAGCGGATAGGAATCAGCAAACAGTCACAATGAAATATAATAGCGTTGATGTGGTTTAGAGAACTGTAGTGCACGGAGGCAGCGGATAGGAATCAGCAAACAGTCACAATGATATATAATAATGTTGAAGTGGTTTGGAAGACTGTAGTGCACGGAGGCAGCGGATAGGAATCAGCAAACAGTCACGATGATACAGTTGATGGTAGAAGTGGTATGGGAACCACAGAAGTAGAAGTGGTTTGGAAACCACAGCGGTAGAAGTGGTTTGGAAACCACAGGAATCAGCAGCGCTGAATACACGAGGAATACAGGAACACCTTCAGAGACTCATGGGGAATGAGACTCCAAGATCAGGCAACGTGGTGTTGACCACAGGTGCTTAATATAGGGAGTGTTGCCTGATCTGCCAATTGAGTTAAAGGGACATACACTGAAGTATAGGAAAGGGCTGCGCATGCGCAGACCCTCAGGATGGAGGACGGCCACGGTTCCTAAATGTCCGGGAAGAGGCACTCACAGTACGGTGAGTGACAGTACCCCCCCTTTTAAAGGTGGGCACAGAACGCCTGGAACCGGGCTTGTCCGGATTTTTGGAGTAGAACTTCTTCAAAAGGGCAGGAGCATTAAGATCTTCAGCTTTGATCCAAGAGCGCTCCTCAGGACCAAAGCCCTTCCAATGAACGAGGAAACGGAGGACTCCTCGCGAAATTTTTGCGTCTAGTACCTCAGTAATCTCAAAATCCTCCTCCTGATGAACTTGAACTGGCTGCGGAGCTGAGGGAGGATTTGAGAAACGGTTGATAATAAGAGGTTTGAGTAAAGACACATGGAAGGCATTAGAAATCCGAAGATTCTTAGGAAGAAGAAGTTTCACACATACTGGATTGATTACTTGAATGATCCTATATGGACCAATAAAACGAGGGGCGAATTTCATAGATGGAACCTTCAAACGAATGTTTTTAGTAGATAACCAGACACGATCTCCAATTTTTAGTGGTGGAATAGCCCGCCTCTTCTTATCTGCGAAAGATTTATATTTGATAGATGTCTTCTTTAAACAGGTTTTGACCTGAGACCAGATATTTTTAAAGGTCTGACAAGCAGTTTCCACCGCAGGAACTTGGGTGGGCGGGAGGGCAGGAAATTCCGGAAAAGACGGATGGTGACCGTAGACCACAAAAAATGGAGTTTTGGATGATGACTCATGGTACATGTTGTTATGGGCGAATTCAGCCCAAGGAAGCAACTCTACCCAGTTGTCTTGATTGGCTGAAGAGAACATCCTTATAAAAGTCTCAAGATCTTGATTGACACGTTCAGTTTGTCCGTTAGATTGCGGATGGTAAGAAGATGAGAGTGCTAATCGTATGCCCAAGGTTTTACAAAGGGCTCGCCAGAATCTGGAAACGAATTGCACTCCTCTATCCGACACAATCTCAGAAGGACATCCATGGATACGGAAGATCTCTTTAATGAAATGTTTAGCCAGAGTAGACGAGGAAGGCAAACCAGATAGAGGAATGAAATGAGCCATCTTCGAAAATCTGTCCACCACCACCCAAATAGTGTTATGATTCTTACTAGGTGGTAAGTCAGTAACGAAATCCATACTAATATGGGTCCACGGTTTGGACGGAATGGGTAGTGGTCGCAGCAACCCTGCTGGGGTTCTGCGGGAGGATTTGAACTGGGAACATAGTTCACAGGAAGCAATGAACTCTTTGACGTCTCTCCTCATTGAGGGCCACCAGTAACTTCGAGAGAGAATCTCAAAGGTCTTGTGTTCACCGGCGTGTCCAGAAAAACGAGAGGCATGGAACCACGAAAGGATTTTCCTCCTTAGAGTAGGAGGCACGAGGGTCTTCCCAAATGGTAGCGTTTTGGTGGAAGAAGCAGCCAGTGAGATACATTTGGGGTCTAGAATGGTATGGTTGGAAACCTCTTCTATATCAGAGGACGTCACAAAAGCTCTAGATAAAGCGTCAGCTTTTTTGTTCTTGGCAGCTGGTTTGAAGGTTATTATTAATTCAAAACGGGAAAAGAAAAGAGACCATCTTGCTTGACGAGGGTTCAAGCATTGGGCAGACTGGAGATATGACAAGTTCTTATGATCCGTGAAGATCGTCACCGGATGGCGAGCTCCCTCCAATAAGTATCTCCATTCCTCTAACGCAGCTTTGATAGCTAGTAACTCCTTGTCCCCGATAGTATAATTCTTCTCTGCGGGCAGAAGGCCCCGAGAATAGAAGGCACAAGGATGGAATTTTTGCTGTTCCGAGCGTTGAGAGAGAATAGCTCCTAAGCCCACATTAGAGGCATCTACTTCCAGGAAGAAGGGGAGTGTCACATCAGGCTGTCGAAGGATTGGAGCCGAAGAGAAGGACTCTTTTAGTGTTTGAAAGGCTTGAAGAGCCTCAGGTGACCATTGCTTAGGATTAGCCCCCTTCCTAGTCAGGGCCACAATAGGAGATGCAATGGAAGAAAAGTCTTGAATGAAGCGTCTATAGTAATTGGCAAAACCTAAAAAACGCTGGATAGCACGGAGAGTAGTTGGCTGGGGCCAATGTAGTACAGCATTCACCTTGTCTGGATCCATCTTCAGGCCAACTCCGGAAACTATATACCCCAAGAATGGAATCTGGGGTAATTCAAATGAACATTTTTCTAATTTACAGAACAATGAATTTTTCCGTAGCCTGGAGAGGACTTCTGCCACATGTTGGTGGTGAGAAGGCAGGTCCTGTGAAAAGATCAATATGTCGTCCAGGTAGACGACGACACATACATATAATAAGTCCCGGAAGATCTCATTGATGAAACCTTGAAAAACAGCGGGGGCATTACACAGCCCGAAAGGCATTACCAGATATTCGTAATGCCCGTCTCTGGTGTTAAACGCTGTCTTCCATTCGTCACCGGAACGGATTCTGATTAAATTGTAGGCACCACGAAGATCCAACTTAGTAAAGATACGGGCTCCCTTGATGCGATCGAATAGCTCAGTGATCAGCGGAATGGGATACCGATTCTTGATAGTAATGGCATTGAGTCCACGAAAATCTATGCAAGGGCGTAAAGATCCATCCTTCTTTTTAACGAAGAAGAACCCAGCTCCAGCGGGAGAGGTGGAAGGTCGAATAAACCCACGCTGGAGGTTCTCCTGTATATACTCAGATGTAGCTTGAGTTTCAGGTAACGAGAGTGGATAGACCCGGCCCCTGGGGGGAGTCTTGCCAGGTAGAAGATCGATCGGACAATCCCAAGAACGATGAGGAGGAAGACGTTCAGACTGAGCTTTATCAAAAACATCAGTAAATGAAGCATATTGAGGAGGGAGTCCCGGTGAGGTAGATGAGATGGAAGATTGCTGTACTTTGAGAGGAATGACTTGGGAAAGGCAACGATGGTGACATTCAGACCCCCAAGACGTGACTTGAGGGGTGCGCCAGTCAATCTGGGGAGAGTGACACTGAAGCCATAGAAGGCCTAAGACAATTGGACTAGTCGTAACAGGAAGGATTAAAAACGAAATTTCTTCATGATGCAGGGCACCAATCAGAAGGGTTACTGGAGACGTACTCTGGGTGATGAGACCGTTGATGAGACGCGATCCATCTATAGCCGTCACAGTAATGGGTGTTTTTAAGGTAATCACTGGTAGGGACCATTGATTTACTAATGATTTGGAAATAAAATTTCCTGCTGCTCCGGAATCAATCAATGCCTGTGACTCAAAGGTTTTGGTAGCACAGGAAATTGTAACATCAAAGGCGCAGACTTTAGATTTCATGGAAGATGGAGAGGACTCCAGGGACCCTAACTTCACCTCTCCAGAACTAGTTAGGGCCTGGCATTTCCCGATCTCTTAGGGCAAGAGCTGAGCATATGAGTGGAATCAGCACAATAGATACAGAGTCTATTCTTTACTCTTCGTTTCCTCTCCTCTGAAGATAATTTGGAACGTCCTATCTCCATGGGAATCACAGAGGGTGAAACTGGACGAAATTGAGGGTTAGAACGAAGAGGTGCTTTAGCAGAAGTTGTTTTCTCAGCCTCTCTTTCACGAAATCTCATATCAACACGATGGCAAAGAGAGATCAGATCTTCAAGTGACGAAGGAAGCTCCTGGGTAGTCAGTGCATCTTTAATTTTATCGGAGAGCCCCTGCCAGAAGGCGGCAACTAGTGCTTCAGTATTCCACTGAAGTTCAGAGGCTAAGATCCTAAATTGAATGACGTACTGGCCTACTGTATGAGATCCTTGTCGTAGACGGAGGATGCTGGAAGCAGCGGAGGTCACACGACCTGGTTCATCGAACACACTTCGGAATGTAGAAATGAATTTGGCACTATCTTGTAATATTGGATCGTTTCTTTCCCACAGCGGGGAGGCCCAAGCCAGGGCTTGTCCTGAAAACAAAGAGATAAGATAGGCCACTCTGGAACGATGGGTAGAAAAATTTTGAGGTTGGAGCTCAAAATGGACTGAACATTGGTTAAGGAAACCCCTACAAGTTTTGGGGTCCCCATCGTACTTTGACGGAGTAGGCAGGTGAAGCGTAGAAGCTGTAGACACCTGGGATGGCACTGGGGAAACGGAGGAAAGCACAGGAGCCTCAGTAGTAGCTGTCACAGTCTGTCCAGATGTTCCTTGGGAGGTTAACGATTGATAACACTGAAGTAACAGCTGTTGGCGGGCATCCTGTTGCTCCACACGGCTGACCAGATGCTGCAGCATCTCTTTGGCGGTAGGTTCCGTATCTGGGTCTGTCATGGCCTGATCTTACTGTCACGGGCACTAGGAGTCTTTACCCAGGGATCACCAGGTGGTAGGCTTACCAGAGCAATGTAGATGGTAATAGGGTACTCTGGTAGCTGGGTGATCACGGAACAGAAGATGGTGGATGATGAGATGCTCAGGAAAGTCTATGACTAGCAACACTGGTAATATGGAGGTAGTAGTACACGAGGAACTGTATGGACAAGGACACGTGAAGGTAGTCAGTGGTCTGCGATAGCAAGTTGTACCACTGCTATAGTGAGGAGGAATGTCCAACAGAAACGAGGAGGTGAGAGAGTCAGCGGTCTGCGGATAGCAAGTTGTACCGCTGTCTGAGTGAAGGAATGGAATCCAAGTGGAGGTATCCGGGGAGTCAGTGGTCTGCGATAGCAAGTTGTACCACTGCTGTGTGAGAGGATACTGGAACAGGTGATACTGGAGACAGGGATCAGTGGTCTGCTACTAGCAAGTTGTACCACTGAATATATATGTGAGGAGGTGCACGGGGAGAGGCTGCAACACAGGATATACACAGGCACCTTATACACAATCCACAGTAACATGCACAATATATATAAATGACTGAACCGCTCTGCAAATATAGAAAGTCTCTTGAAGTAGTCCAGCACAAGTTAACACAGTCAATGATGGCAATAGACTCAGCGGCTAGCAGACTCCAGAGGAGAACCAACACAGTCCAGCAAGATATGCAATACACCAGCACAGTCAATGAGAAGTATGCATACCGTGGTTCAGAAGCAGGCAGTCAGATAGGAGTGCAGCGATACCTGAGCGGCAGGAGGCCGGCTGGATGAGAAGTCCCTGGATAGATGAGGCAGCGGTCTAGTAGGTGCAGCGCACAGGTAAGTAGACCAACAGGGACACGAATCCACAGGGATCAGTAACACGTGGAACTGGACTCATGGAGGACCCAGGAGAATGGAGATGATCCAGCAGAGGAGTAGCTGATGAGATACGAATCCAATGCTGACAGGAGGGTAGAGACCAGCGGGACACGTGAAGGCGTGGAGAGCGGATCAGCAGTAGATGGACGATAGCGCGGTCAGCAGCAGCAGGACTCTGCGAGTACACGGAGGTAACCAGTAGCAACCAATAGGTGTCAGTAGTGATGGAACACGGGAGAGCAGAGTAGACCAGGAGCTGTTGATCACGGAGAGTAGCGGATGGCAATGAGAGCAACAGTCTCGAGGAAACACAGGAGAGCTGAGAAGAGACTGCAGTGCACAGGGGCAGCGGATAGGAATCAGCTAACTGTCACGATGATGAACACAGGCGAGTTGTAAGCTGGAGGCTGTAGTGCACGGAGGCAGCGGATAGGAATCAGCTCACAGACTTGATGAGGCACAGGTGAGTGGATGTGAAGTAAAGGCTGGAGTGCACGGAGGCAGCGGATAGGAACCAGCAAACAGTCACAATGAAATATAATAGCGTTGATGTGGTTTAGAGAACTGTAGTGCACGGAGGCAGCGGATAGGAACCAGCAAACAGTCACAATGAAATATAATAGCGTTGATGTGGTTTAGAGAACTGTAGTGCACGGAGGCAGCGGATAGGAATCAGCAAACAGTCACAATGAAATATAATAGCGTTGATGTGGTTTAGAGAACTGTAGTGCACGGAGGCAGCGGATAGGAATCAGCAAACAGTCACAATGATATATAATAATGTTGAAGTGGTTTGGAAGACTGTAGTGCACGGAGGCAGCGGATAGGAATCAGCAAACAGTCACGATGATACAGTTGATGGTAGAAGTGGTATGGGAACCACAGAAGTAGAAGTGGTTTGGAAACCACAGCGGTAGAAGTGGTTTGGAAACCACAGGAATCAGCAGCGCTGAATACACGAGGAATACAGGAACACCTTCAGAGACTCATGGGGAATGAGACTCCAAGATCAGGCAACGTGTTGTTGACCACAGGTGCTTAATATAGGGAGTGTTGCCTGATCTGCCAATTGAGTTAAAGGGACATACACTGAAGTATAGGAAAGGGCTGCGCATGCGCAGACCCTCAGGATGGAGGACGGCCACGGTTCCTAAATGTCCGGGAAGAGGCACTCACAGTACGGTGAGTGACAGTATTCCTCTGACTTTAAAAGAGTGACCACCCTCGGATCCTGGCAAAGCGTACGAAGGGCTACATCCACAAGAGCTACATGCTTGGTGTAATCGCAATGGCTTACCAGCTCCTCCCTCACTTTCTCCAGCTGCTTCTGCAACAGCCTGATCAGGGGAATGACCTGACTCAAGCTGGCAGTGTCGGAACTGACTTCTCGTGTGGCAAGTTCAAATGGCTGCAGAACCTTGCACAACACGGAAATCAGTCTCCACTGCGCTTGACTGAGGCGCATCCCCACTCCTTTGCCTATGTCGTAGGTGGCTGTGTAGGCCTGAATGGCCTTTTGCTGCTCCTCCATCCTCTGCAGCATATAGAGGGTGGAGTTCCAGCGCGTCACAACCTCTTGTTTGAGGTGATGGCAGGGCAGGTTCATGCTTTTTTGATGTGCCTCTAGTCTGCGGTAGGCACTGGCTGAATGCCGAAAGTGTCCAGCAATTTTGCGCGCCACCGCAAGCATCTCCTGCACACCCCTGTCACTCTTGAGGTAATGCTGCACCACCAAATTAATGGTGTGGGCAAAACATGGGACGTGCTGGAAATTGCCCATATTTAATGCCCGCACAATGTTACTGGCATTGTCTGACACCACAAATCCCCATGAGAGTCTAAGTGGGGTAAGCCACTGGGAGATAATTTCCCTCATTTTCTCTAATATGTTGTCAGCGTTGTGCCTCTTATTAAAGCCTGTAATACACAATGTTGCCTGCCTTTGCATGAGCAGCCATTTTGTAGATGCTGCTACTGATGCAGCTGTTGCTGTTGCTGCGGAAGGGGATGCATCTACCCAGTGGGCTGTCACAGTCATATAGTCCTTCGTTTGCCCAGAACCACTTGTCCACATGTCCGTGGTTAAGTGGACAGTGGGTACAACCGCATTTTTAAGAGCACTGAGGACACTTGATCGTACTTCTCTGTACATTTTTGGTATCGCCTGCCTAGTGAAGTGGAATCTCGAGGGGATTTGGTACCGGGGACACAATACCTCCATCAACCCTCTAAATCCCACTCCACTGATGGCGGACACCGGGCGCACGTCTAACACCAACATTGCAGTTACAGCCGCAGTTATACGCTTTGCAATAGGGTGACTACTATCGTATTTTGTGGTCATGGCAAACGACTGTTGGACGGTCAATTGTTTTGTGAAAGACTTAGCGGTCTTACGACTTCCCCTCTGGGAAGATGACCGACTAACAGCAGCAACAGCAGCAGTGGCAGTAGTAGGCGTACCGCTGCAGGATTCCTCGGATGAATCCCGTATTGAGGAGGACTCAGTCTGGCTGCTGACTTGGGCTGCAGGACTGAATCTGATGGAGATTGTGGAGGAAGTTGACGAGGAGGGTGTTGCTGGTGTGTATCCAACTGGACCACGGGATTTATGTGTCCCTGTACCGATGAGGGTCCTAGCCCCAGTTCCTGAACTAACCACTGAACTATGAAGGTTATTCAGGTGACGTATAAGGGAGGATGTTCCTAGGTGGGCAAGATCCTTACCCCTGCTTATTTGAGCTTTACATAAGCTACATATGGCCATACATTGGTTGTCTGGATTTGGATAAAAATAACTCCAGACCGAAGAGGTGCATTTTTTGGTCTTCTGACCAGGCATGACGATGGGCTTTTTCATCCCATGGACATCAGCTGTTTCCCCCCCTGGTGCCTCATTTACAATAACCACATCACCATCCTCATCATCAAGTTCCTCCACAGCGCCAGCTACATCATCAATAGCCTCCTCCCGAGCCACCTCTTCCCGTACAGTAATGGGAAGGTCAGGCTTGACAACCACCAACATCCTTGGACTCGCCTTGTGGATTTGTGATAATTTCTCTTTAGAAGGCAGAGTTGTTTGCTGTTTTGTTGCTGACAGCATAACTCTCTTCAATTTTTTGTAGGGGGGGGGAGGAGGAGGAGGGCTAAGATCCGTGGGTGAAGCTGAACCACTAGTCATGAACACGGGCCAGGGCCTAAGCCGTTCCTTGCCACTCCGTGTCGTAAATGGCATATTGGCAACTTTACGTTTCTCCTCAGATCATTTTAAGTTTCTCTTTTTGCTACTTTTTCTTAACTTGGGCTTTTTGGATTTTACATGCCCGGTACTACGAGATTGGGCATCGGGCTTGGAAGACGACGTTGATGGCATTTCATCGTCTATGTCATGACTAGTGGCAGCAGCTTCAGCATTAGGAGGAAGTGGGTCTTGATCTTTCCCTACTTTATCCTCCAAATTTTTGGTCTCCATTATATGTAGCACAAGATACTGCAGAATGTGTGAACTTGGTAATATTGCAGTACCAATGGACTTATACTGCTGGATTGGTTTTGCAAATTTGGTTATAATTATTATATATTTTTTTTTTTTTAAATTTTTTATTTTTTTTTACTTTTTTTTTATTTTTAAAAAACTTGGGAATAGTGGGGAAATAACTATGCCCTTAGAAGCACAGAGCACAGGACACAGCACCACTGGACTGAACAGGACACGGCACAGGACCCAGCAGCACTACGGAACTCAGCAGGACAGAGCACAGGACACAGCACCACTGGACTGATACTGCAGAATGTGTGAACTTTGTAATATTGCAGTACCAATGGACTTATACTGCTGGATTGGTTTTGCAAATTTGGTTATAATTATTATATTTATTTATTTTTTTTTAAATTTTTTATTTTTTTTTACTTTTTTTTATTTTTTAAAAACTTGGGAATAATGGGGAAATAACTATGCCCTTAAAAGCACAGAGCACAGGACACAGCACCACTGGACTGAACAGGACACGGCACAGGACCCAGCAGCACTACGGACCTCAGCAGGACAGAGCACAGGACACAGCACCACTGGACTGATACTGCAGAATGTGTGAACTTTGTAATATTGCAGTACCAATGGACTTATACTGCTGGATTGGTTTTGCAAATTTGGTTATAATTATTATATATATATTTTTTTTTTTAAATTTTTTATTTTTTTTTATTTTTTAAAAACTTGGGAATAATGGGGAAATAACTATGCCCTTAGAAGCACAGAGCACAGGACACAGCACCACTGGACTGAACAGGACACGGCACAGGACCCAGCAGCACTACGGAACTCAGCAGGACAGAGCACAGGACACAGCACCACTGGACTGATACTGCAGAATGTGTAAACTTTGTAATATTGCAGTACCACTGGACTTTTACTGCTGAATGTGTGAACTTGGTAATATTGCAGTACCAATGGGCTTATACTGCAGGATTGGTTGTGCAAATTTTGTGGTAATTAAAATAAATTTAAGTAGTTTTTGGTATTTTTTAAAAAAACTTTTTTTTATTTTTTTAAACACAGGGGAATATTGGGGAAATAACTATGCCCTTAGAAGCACAGAGCACAGGACACAGCACCACTGGACTGAACAGGACACAGCACAGGACCCAGCAGCACCACTGACCTCAGAAGGACAGAGCACAGCACACAGCACCACTGGACTGATACTGCAGAACACAGCACAGCACAGCACAGCACAGCACAGCACAGAACTAAACAGCACAGCACAGAACTAAACAGCACAGCACGAGATCTACCAGGACAGAGGACCACCTAACACACCCTCCCTCTACCCTGATCAATGCCCGAGTGAAGATGGCGGCGACTAGCGGGGAATTTATAGGATCCGAGTATCGCGAGATCCGACAACGGGATTATGAGTCAGAGCCTCAGTTTCACATTTGAATTTGGCGCCAATACCCGGATCTGTCTCGGATCCGACTCGGATCCGCAACGTTCGGGTGGGCTCGGATTTCATAAATCCGAGTGCGCTCATCCCTAGTGTCTATGTCCTAATCTTAATACAGTCAGCGTGTTTCTGTGCGCTCAGCTTTGCCTGCTGTTCTGCGATATTCAGACAGTATAAATGTTCTCTTATTCTGGCTGTAGCTAGCGTTTCTCTTCCATTTTGGATAAAACACTTATTATTCTGAAACTTTACAGTAAGTCCTTTTTCTACTAGATTCTTTACTGACAGCAGTGCTCCTTCAAGCTTGGGAACATATAGCACATCTGTTACGGGTATCTCTGCATAGCTGCCATTACCCTTGGAGCATAGGAATTGACCATTCCCTTTCCCTTCCGCAATGATATTTGTTCCATCTGCCAGGTAGATTGTTTCTTTATGGTTCAAATCAAGTTCAGTAAAGAAGTCCTTGTTGTTTGTCATATGACTAGTCGCTCCTGAGTCTACATACCACTTTTCCGACAATTGGGTTACTGTCGCTTTAAATGTTCCATTCCAATTGTGTGCTCCTGTATCTGTAAGTGTGGCTTTGGCTCTTTGTTTGTGTAATCTTTCTGGTGGTTTGTGCTGCTCTGTCTTCCATATGGTGCAATCTTTTTTCAGGTGACCCACTTTCTTGCATCTGAAACATGCTCTTGTTTCCCTGGTGTGTGGCTTAGTGTCCACCATTTTAAGTGCTTTCTCTATGTCACTCTCAGTATTGCACTCTGCAAGCTCCTTTCTGCATTGATACTCCTCTATAAGCCTGTTCTTCACAAAGTCTAGTGTGATTTCTGCTTCAGGTCTCATTTCTAGTGCATTTATTAGTGCACTGTATGTATCTGGTAAGCTGCACAGGAGGATAGCTACTATGTGGTTGCTTTTGATTTCTTCTCCCATTGACCTGAGCTGTATGGTTATCTCTAGTAGTGCACTGATGTGTTCTTGCATTGTCTTGCCTTTGTTAAATCTCATTTGGTATAGTTTTCTTAATAGGAATAGTTTGCTGTTCAAACTTGATCCTTCATGCACCCTCTGTAATGCAATCCACATGTCTTTAGCTGTACTCTCTTGTCTTATGTGTATAAGCTGATCATCTTCCACCAGTAAACTTATGGTGGCTCTTGCCTGTTTGTCCTTCTTAATCCACTGCTGATCCTCTCCTTCAGGTCTGTCTGCACTTATGACTTCCCATAAATCATCTCTGGTTAATAGCATTTCTACTTTAAACTTCCATGTCTGATAGTTCTCATTAGAAAGCTTGCTAGCAGCTAGTCTGAGATCTGTGTAATTGGCCATAACCCTTCCTTGTATGAATCTCTCTATTCTTCTGTGGTATTAAACTTGTTTTACTCACAGTTTTCTCTCCAAGGTTCTCCTGGGTGTTTCTTGTGTACGTTACACAGTCTGTTGTCTGTGCCTGCTGGGACTTGCAGTGCAGCTCGAGATCTCGATGCTGCTTAGGATGCACTCCTGATAACTTTATCTTGTATAGACTCCAGTCTGGGCCCATAACCTATTGGCATTCTGCGATGGATGATACCATAGGTGTGCAGCAGGAGGTCTCATAGATAAAGAATCACCTCAGGAGTTACCTTATATTCAGACAGAACGAGTCTTGAGATGTATATCTTCTTTATATAGTACTAAGTACCAGGATCAGTATAACAACAGCTTTCAGTAATAGCTTCTTAACATAACATATCAGTAACATGAGCTGCTCAGCTCACCTCCTTTTCCCGGAGAGTTTCTTCTAGAACACAGAGAGTTGAGACAGGAAATATACAAACAAGTACATGCATATACAGCAGACAAACAATACACCTCTGTATGAATACAGCGCCATCTGCTGACCCTCCATGGTAACTACATGCATATAAACAAACCCATAGTCTGTTGTACATATTTCAACATTAAGAAGTATCTTATTTAAGTCTCCTGGACAAAACCATGTTACAATGCAAGGGGTGAAAACTAGTTTTCTGTTTTGTGCATAAGTTAAATACTGCCTGTTTTTTCATGTAGCACACAAATATCAACTTTAAATTTCAGTGTACAAATAAGCTATCGGGTATTTATTCTGATTTTTACGTGGCCATGTGAGAATGGCTGTAAACCAGCCCCATTAAATAACTGAAGTGAAAACAGAAATCCTCACAATCTTATAGTTGTCACATTCTGCTTCCTGCAGCTCCTGTTTGCCAGGAGCTATGTTGAACTTTATGGATATATAGCCTGCAGTACCACCATGCTACCAAAGGGGCCACTGTGGCGCTTGAACTGTTTCCCTTCCTGCTGAGCTAAGCTCGTTTTCCCAGAATGATTTACACCTGCTGCTACTCCTTAAAAGACAGCCTCGTGTAGTTGGGCCACACATACTGTTGGACTGAATGGTGAATACGGAGCAAGAAGGTACCTGTTGTGACCATGGCTTATACTTTATTAATCCATGGGAGAGAGTTCCGATTAGATTCCACTGTGCTGGGACTGCCAATCTATTACTCAGGGAGACCGTGCATTGATGGTAACTATATGTAACTTATCTCTTTCTATATTTTTGTGGAATCATTCATTCTGACAGATTGAGTTGGAATTAGTCCCTATTAAGAGATTTTCTGTTCCAGAATCAGTGGGTGTGGCCACATCTTGTTTCTCGTATTGGATTTGGATCTTGTGTTTTTCACCAAGCTCTTTATGTATGGATTTGAGGAGCAATATTTGACTTTGAAATACATGGTCATTGCAGTACTAGGTACACTGATATCATAGATATTTGCTCCTCTGTGTAGCCATTTCAGATTCTATGGTTTATCTGTGCGACCTCTTGCAGTAATATCCAAGTCACAGACAGGGTGAGTTTGTTCTTGACATACAGCATGATAGATGACATTAGCTTGTACAGTAAAAGGGGTTATACGTTTCTTTGCTAAATGGGGAAAATATTTATGGCCTGAATACCAAACAAAATATGAGATGTCTATATGATGGCACCAGGGGCGGATCTAGAGAATACTGCTACCCGGGCGATGTAGGGGGGGGTGATTTAGGCCCCTCCCCCTTTTTTACATCTGAGGCTGCCGGCGGCTGCATACTATGTGCAGGTCCGTTCAGCAGTGACAGGCAGGGCCAGCGTGCTGCCCGGATGCTCTGATTGTGTTTAAAACACAATCAGAGCGGCCGGGCAGCACGCTGGCCCTGCCTGTCACTGCTGAATGGACCTGCACATAATGTGCAGCCGCCGGCAGCAAGCCCCTGCTAGGGGGGTCGATCGCCCCCCCCTCCCCCCCTGGATCCGCCACTGGATGGCACAGATTGGGTACTCAAAAATAAGCAAGGGAGCGGTACTTATTCTGCCAGGATCAATAAGTCAGAAGGATCATACTATTTATGTCCTCATTTCTATCTCAGAATCTGACCTATAATAATGATGATGACAATGCTGTTATAATGGTGTCATCATTCCCCCCTATCTCCTGTGCACAGTATTTTAAGACCTCTGCCTTCCCCTTCCTTATGCTGTAATCATATGTAGATATATCTATGTGTTATTAAGGATAATTTCTTGACCTTAGTTATGAAAACATAACAATTGTGTGATGACTGCAATAGACCAATGACCCCAACAGGGTCAATCATTGTCCTCCAAATCTTCACCTGCAGCCCTCCTGCTATCTCCTGCTTTATACACCAATGGTCCTTTTCTCTTATATGCCCAGTTGGCTCATGCTCTTATTTTCTGCTTTATGTCCCACCAAGATAAATTAACATCCTTATTGAATAAGAACTCAGGCAGTGGGTAAAGCTTAGTGGGTCATAAACAGAGAAAAAGATGTAACTTCATCTTATTCCTTGCCCAGCGCAGCCAACTTCCACTTTACTTTTACCTCCTCCGCACAGCGAAGAAAGGTCACACAGCACATCTGAGATCAGGGAAGGTTGGATGTGGGGTGTGCACCACGTGGTCTACCTGCTTCCACTGCGGAAAATAGATGTGCGATTCCTGCTTACTTCATTAAAGAAAGGTAAGGAATCTTAGGTAATCCCTGACATGCGCCAGTGTGCTGCAAAGATGTCAAAGAAAATAAATTTTGCACCCACATAATGAGCAAACACCGCACAATTAGAATTGACAGCCATGCATTATTATTGCTGTGATAATTGGCAATAAAATAAAAATCATCATTATTGCTGGTTAAAGTCATTTATCAATAGGCTCCTAAATACACAACCTAGTTTTCCTCCATTTGTACAGTGCACATGATTCCATTTTACAATACATGACAATAAAGCTAATAACCTTGGTGTAAAAACTATGGTCCTGCGTCTGTATAGTGCGCCTTCTAGTCCTACAAGTGCACTTACATTCCTTGGAAATACCTAAAAGAGGGCACATTAGATTCCAACCTTCTTCTACTTTAATACTACCCTTTTAATTAAATTACATTTTCCCTGTTTGTCTCCTAAAGTATTGTTCTATTTAGCTTTATTTATGTCTTAATTATTATTTATTGCACATGGTACTTGTGTATCTAAGGAATTTATTACGTTGGTTGGAGTGCGCAGAGAAATGCACTCTCACAAAAGTGTAACTGCATGCCATTAGTATAGGACAAGGCCTGGTTTACACCCCCTCTGGAGGAAAAATCGGTTCCTTTTGTTCATTAAAAAACGCAAAACAAACGTAATGTGTGTTTTTTTTTTTTATAAAAAGCATATACATTGGGTATACGCAAGACAATATTCAACAAGGAGTGGATCTGAATATACGTCTGTTGATGAATATGGGTCTAGGTCCGCTCTGCTCTAACAGACAAAACACTGCAAAATACGTCCAATACATATGTGGAATATCATATCACAAATGAACGCACAGAATCAATTAAAAATCAATTAAAGTCATATTAATAATATAGTAATTAATGACATTAACTTAATGACACTTCATTAACTAAAAAAAAAAGTGGGTGTTTTGTTGTTTCCATAAAATACATTTATTAGGATGTTCTTAATGTCTACTGTAAATACATTTTTGCTCCCGATTGTAAACACATGTTCTAGCAAGCATATACAGCTGTCATCACTAGTAATGGACACTTACTTACATCAGTCCTGTAGCTAGTGCAAGTGTTTGTACCTATTAGAGGCCCACTAAGTGAATTAGACACTGCTGCATGTGCTCGTGCTTGGCACGCCCTTACTGTACATTGACTACGTACATACGCCCAATTTCGGTTCCGGCCCTGAAACAGTAGACTGTAGTATAGGTGCTGTACAGCTCAAAGATGAATTAGATGCATTGGACATTTGTGCATTCTGTGATGTATGGTCAGGTGCTTGGCATGGGAGGAGTAATTGTGCGCATTATATGCAGCGTATCACCATTTACGCTCCTTAATAAATCAGGTCCTCCATGCGCCTAACAACTCCATAAATGCGCCATATCCACTTCTTTATCCCATGTTAATAATCTCATTTCACAAATCTAATTTTCGAATTAAGTGAATGGAATATCAGCTGTGCAAAAGTAGGCACAAAATGTTACAAATGAGCATTTACGCTATAAATTTGCACTTTTGAGCCTTAGTAGCCTTTTCCTGTGTTTTTTTTCTTTCAAACTTGTATCAGTAATCTTGTCTTATGTTTAAAGCATTTTTGGTATAAATTTCTGGTTTCCAAATTTGTAATAAAAGAACAGACATCTCTTACAGAAAAACCCTAAATTGGTGCAATTTAATCGCTTTTTTTCTTCTAACAGACACATTCAACAATAATTGCAGGCTGTCATCATAAAACTGCTTTCACAATGCATCTCAAGATTCATATTCACTCCATATCCATAAAGGCAACATTATTTCCTCAGCTCAAGTGTTTCAGTCAACCCTGTATAACCTAGATTTTAAACATTTTCTAAATGTCTCCGCTGTATGAGAAATGCTTCCACATTTTATTTTACTGTTAAATTTCCATGAAGTGTTTTGCATCGGATATTTAATTACTTTTTCTGCAGCATCTCAGAAAATAAGAGAGGGTATAAGGAAAGAGCAGATAAAATTTGTCCAGGGAGCCTAGTACACACATAAGTGGCCTGTATCACTGCATATGTTTACATCAATAGACTATAAGGCATGCACATTACGGAAATCAATTCATAGTGATCTATTAACTATATCACTGGGTGGAGTTAGTAGAGCATATGCTCCGGGCATCAGATGAGCTGCTGGGCGCCACAGAAGCGTCATCGAGCAGTGTTAATATTTGATGGAAACCTACCATAGTGCCTCAACTTCATACTTGTCAACATTGGCAATTTGTTTTCCGGGAAGTCCAGGGAACAGGTGGGAGTGTGGGTGCAGGGCTCAGAAAATTATGTCATTGCCCCGCCCCCTAAACAGTAATCGCCAGGGGGTGGGGGGTACGATGATGGGTAAATCACATCATTAATCCCCATCCTCTCCCTTTAACTTACTGAAGTGGCCAGGATCCAGGAGGTTGTCCTGCTCTCCAGAAATTTGGGAGTCTCCCGGCCATTCCGGGAGAGTAGGCAATGTTTAACTTCTCTAGCTTATACACAGGCTCAGACTTTGAGGCCTGCTTATTGCCTTTTCCTAACATTTTATATTAGAAGACTGAGCATTGGAGGTGTCACACAGTGCTCAGGAGAGGGGGATGGAGTATATGGCAGCATATCACTGTGTAATAAACTCTATGTTCCAAATTTAAACTAGTGGAACTAATCAAAATTGTTAATGTTGGAGTTTTAAATGATGGAGGATAAGGGGTTAATGATGAATGATGGAGAGGTTAATGATGGAGAATGAGCAGGAGGAGTTATGTTAATAACTATGCATCTAAAGTAAGGACAAAGTACAGGGTTTTTTCTATGCTTCTAACTAACATCGCCTTTCAACCCCCGTGTGTAGGCCTCCAAGGTCCCAAGTGTGGGGGGGCTATATGAATGTCACCAGATGCAGTAGCACAATAGCAGTGCATAAGGCAGTACATGTGTATACATCTGCAACATATGAATCCCTTTATAAGGTCATTTGTTTAATAAACATACATGTAAACAAGTGACCATGCAACCTACATTCAAGCATTTATTTCACATGCATACAAACAGAACAGCTCAGAAGAGGATGTCAAATGCACTTCTAACACATTGCACTTGTCACGGTTCATGGCAAGGAATAGGATCCCTGGGTCTGACTTGATGCTACTCTGACCCGAAGGCACAGAATCTAACAAGGCAGGTTGTCTTCACCAGGAGCCTCCGCAAGAAGGTATGGGCTTAGTAGCCTCTGCCCCACAGGTTGTGGCCCTCCGGGAGAGTGTCAGATGAGACCAATAAGTAGGAGATGAGTTTCGCTGAACAGCGGTGTAGGAATACTGGAACAAGTGGTTAAACTCTATGACCTGAATTCCAGAGATGAGTAGCGCTGAGTCAGTAGCATAGAAACAGTGGAACAAATAGTAGAACTCTGTGAGCTGGTATATGTCTTAACACAGTCAGGATAGATGAACAAAGAACAGGCAACTTGAAAGTCAGCTCAGGTGCCTTAAATAGTGAGCTAATTGAAGGGCTGGATGAATGGGAGCATAGAAAAAGTGTTAAGTACCATGACAGATCAGCGCATGCGCAAACCTAAAACCAAGATGGCCACGAGACAGACACGACGCTTGGCGCCGAGAGGAACCCCGTATGGAATAGATAAGTGTATCGGACCCTCTTGCTGGGCCAATATGTGATAGTACCCCCCTTTTAAAGGTGGCCGCTGGACACCTAGGAGAGTCCTTCTGATGAATTTTAGAATGGAATTTCCGCAGAAGAGCTGGGAATTGGAAATCCGAAGCATTGACCCATGAGCGTTCCTCGGGGCCAAAGCCTTTTTATTCCACCAAGTTCTTGATTTTGTTCCGGGATTTTTTAGCATCAAGAATCTGAGTGATCTCAAATTCTTCTTCTTGTAAAAGCTGGGGTGGAGGAGACGATGGTGAAGCAGAAGAGAATCTGTTGATGATTAATGGTTTCAGTAGAGAGACATGAAATGTATTGAAGATAAGCAGAGATGGGGGGAGTTGTAGTTTGAAACAGACAGGGTTAATAACTCGCAAGATTTTGTAAGGACCGATGAAACATGAAGCAGATTTCATAGACAGGATTTTAAGATGGATGTTCCGGGTATAGAGAAATACCCTATCTCCCACTTTAAGTGCAGGGACCACCTGGTGTCTCTTATCAGTAAAACATTTGTAACGATCTGAAGTTCTCCTGAGGGAGGTGACAACTCGGGACTAGATGGAAGAGAAGTCACGCTGGAGGGGGTCTACAGCAGGAATCTGGGTTGGAGGGAGGGTTGAGCTTTGGTACAGGGGGTGTAACCCATAAACTATGAAGAACGGAGCTGCAGATGTAGATTCATGAAACAGATTGTTGTGGGCAAACTCCGTCCAGGGTAAAAAAATCAGACCAGTTATCTTGATTAACGGAGGAAAAAATTCTGAGAAAAGTCTCGAGGTCCTGGTTCACTCTCTCCGTCTGACCATTAGATTGGGGGTGATATGCTGAGGAAAGATTTCATTGCATCTTGAGAGCCTTGCATAATGCTCGCCAGAACTTGGAGACAAATTGGACCCCACGGTCTGATACAATTTCTAGGGGACAGGCATGAAGCCAGAAAATCTCTTTTATAAAATTATGTGCTAAGACTGGAGATGAAGGCAGGCCAACCAAATGAACAAAATGTACCATATTAGACAGGTGGTCCACGATGACCCAAATAATATTGAAGCCTTGGCTGGGTGGAAGGTGTCACGGGCACTAGGAGTCTTTACCCAGGGATCACCAGGTGATAGGCTTACCAGAGCAGTATAGATGGTAATATGGTACTCTGGTAGCAGGGTGATCACGGAACAGGAAATAGCAGATGATGGAGATGCTCAGGAAAGTCTATGACTAGCAGCACTGGTAATATGGATGTAGTAATACACAAGGAACTGTATGGACAAAGGACACGTGAAGGTAGTCAGTGGTCTGCGGTAGCAAGTTGTACCACTGCTATAGTGAGAAGGAATGTCCAACAGAAACGAGGAGGTGATGAGAGTCAGCGGTCTGCGGATAGCAAGCTGTACCGCTGTCTGAGTGAAGGAATGGAATCCAAGTGGAGGTATCCGGGGAGTCAGTGGTCTGCGTTAGCAAGTTGTACCACTGCTATGTGAGAGGATACTGGAACAGGTGACACAGGAAACAGGGATCAGTGGTCTGCCTCTAGCAAGTTGTACCACTGAATATATATGTGAGGAGGAGCACGGGGAGAGACTGCAATACAGGGGATACACGGGCACCTTAAACTTGATCCACAATAACATGCACAATATATTAATGACTGAACAGCACTGCAATAATAGAAAGTCACTTGAGGTAATCCGGCACAAGATAACACAGTCAATGATGGCAATAGTCTCAGCGGATAGCAAACTCCAGAGGAGAACAAACACAGTCCAGCAAGATATGCAATACACCAGCACAGTCAATGAGAAGTATGCATACCGTGGTTCAGAAGCAGGCTGTCAGACAGGAGTGCAGAGATACCTGAACGGCTGGAGGCCGGCAGGATGCGAAGTCCCTGGAGGGGTGAAGCGGTAATCAAGTAGGTGCAGCGCACAGGTAGGTAGACCAGCAGGGGAACAAATACTCAGGAAGCAGTAGTATGTAGAACTGGACTCCTGGAGGACCCTGAAGAGTAGCGAAGGTCTAGATGAGATGAAAGTAGTGAGGCGCAGATCCGATGCAGACTGGCGAGTAGAGACCAGCGGGAACACGGAGAAGCACGGAGAGCGGATCAGCTGTTGTAGGACGAGTAGAACTGAGGAGTAGCAGCAGCAGGACTCTGCAGATACACGGAGGTAGCGGATAGCAACCAGCAGGTGCAGCAACGATGAAACACGGGAGAGCAGAGCTGAGCTGGAACTGTTGAGCACGGAGAGCAGCGGATAGGAATCAGTTGTAGCAATCTCGAGGAAACACGGGAGAGATGAGATGAGCTGAAGACTGAAGCGCACGGAGGCAGCGGATAGGAATCAGCCAAACAGTCATGATGGCACACAGGTGAGTTGAAGTAGATTGAAGACTGTAGTGCACGGAGGCAGCGGATAGGAATCAGCTAACAGTCACGATGCTATATAACAGAGTTGAAGTGGCTTGAAGACTGTAGTGCACGGAGGCAGCGGATAGGAATCAGCTAACAGTCACGATGATACACAGGAGGGTTGAAGTGGTGTGGAAACCACAGGAGTAGAAGTGGTCTGGAAACCACAGGGGTAGAAGTGGTTTGGAAACCACAGGAATCAGCAGCGCTGAATACACGAGGAAACACAGGAACACCTTCAGAGGCTCATGGGGAATGAGACTCCAAGATCAGGCAACGTGGTATTGACCACAGGTGCTTAATATAGGGAGTGTTGCCTGATCTGCCAATTAAGTTAAAGGGACAGGTACTGAAGGGTTTGAAAGGGCTGCGCATGCGCAGACCCTCAGGATGGAGGACGGCCACGGTTCCTAAATGTACGGGAAGAAGCACTCACAGTCCGGTGAGTGACAGTACCCCCCCTTTTAAAGGTGGGCACAGAACGCCTGGAACCGGGCTTGTCCGGATTTTTGGAATAAAACTTCTTAAGGAGAGCTGGGGCGTTGAGATCTTCAGCTTTGATCCATGAACGCTCTTCAGGACCAAAGCCCTTCCAAAGAACGAGGAAACGGAGAACTCCTCTCGAAATTTTTGCGTCCAATACCTGAGTAATCTCGAAATCTTCCTCCTGATGAACTTGAACTGGCTGAGGTGCTGAAGGAGGAGTCGAGAAACGGTTGATGAGAGGTTTGAGCAAGGACACATGGAAGGCATTGGAAATACGAAGATTCTTAGGAAGTAGAAGTTTGACACAAACTGGATTTATTACTTGAATGATCCTATATGGACCAATAAAACGAGGAGCGAATTTCATAGATGGGACCTTCAAACGAATATTTTTGGTAGATAACCAGACACGATCTCCAATTTTTAGTGGTGGAATAGCCCGCCTCTTCTTATCTGCGAAAGACTTATATTTGGTAGATGTCTTCTTTAAACAGGTTTTGACCTGAGACCAGATATTTTTGAAGGTCTGACAAACAGTCTCTACAGCAGGAACTTGGGTGGGAGGGAGGGCAGGAAATTCCGGAAAAGACGGATGGTGACCGTAAACCACAAAGAATGGAGTTTTGGACGATGACTCATGGTACATGTTGTTATGGGCGAATTCAGCCCAAGGAAGCAATTCTACCAAGTTGTCTTGATTGGCTGATGAGAACATCCTTATAAAGGTCTCGAGATCTTGATTGACCCGTTCAGTTTGTCCGTTTGATTGCGGATGGTAAGAAGATGAGAGTGCTAATCGTATGCCCAAGGTTTTACAAAGGGCCCGCCAGAATCTGGAAACGAATTGTACTCCTCTATCTGACACAATCTCAGACGGACATCCATGGATACGAAAGATTTCTTTAACGAAATGTTCAGCCAGAGTAGACGAGGAAGGCAAACCAGACAAAGGGACAAAATGAGCCATCTTCGAAAATCTGTCTACCACTACCCAAATAGTATTATAATTTTTTACTAGGTGGCAGATCAGTAACAAAGTCCATACTAATATGGGTCCAGGGCTTGGACGGAATGGGTAGTGGTTGCAGCAACCCTGCTGGAGTTCTGCGGGAGGATTTAAACTGAGAACACAACTCACAGGAAGCAATAAACTCTTTGACGTCTCTCCTCATCGAGGGCCACCAGTAACTTCGAGAGAGAATCTCAAAGGTCTTGCGTTCACCAGCGTGTCCAGAAAAACGAGAAGAATGGAACCACGAAAGGATTTTCCTCCTCAGAGTAGGAGGCACGAGGGTCTTCCCAAATGGTAGCATTTTGGTGGAAGAAGCAGCCAGCGAGATACATTTGGGGTCTAGTATAGAATGGTTGGAAACCTCTTCAACGTCAGAGGACGTCACAAAAGCTCGAGATAGAGCGTCAGCTTTCTTGTTCTTGGCAGCTGGTTTGAAGGTTATAATTAATTCGAAACGGGAAAAGAAAAGAGACCATCTTGCTTGACGAGGATTCAAGCATTGGGCAGACTGTAGATATGACAGGTTCTTATGATCCGTGAAAATCGTCACCGGATGACGAGCTCCTTCCAATAAGTATCTCCACTCCTCTAATGCAACTTTGATAGCCAGCAACTCCTTGTCCCCGATCGTATAATTTTTCTCTGCAGGCAGGAGACCCCGAGAGTAAAAGGCACAAGGATGGAATTTTTGTTGCTCCGAGCGTTGGGAGAGAATGGCTCCTAAGCTCACATTAGAGGCATCTACTTCTAGGAAGAAGGGAAGTGTCACATCAGGCTGTCGAAGAATGGGAGCAGAGGAGAAGGACTCTTTAAGAATTTGAAAGGCTTGGAGGGCCTCAGATGACCATTGCTTAGTATTAGCCCCTTTACGAGTCAGGGCCACAATAGGAGATGCAATAGACGAGAAGTCTTGAATGAAGCGTCTATAGTAATTGGCGAAACCTAAAAACCGCTGGATAGCACAAAGAGTAGTTGGCTGGGGCCAATGTAATACAGCATTCACCTTGTCTGGATCCATCTTCAGGCCAACTCCGGAAACAATATACCCCAAGAATGGAATCTGGGGCAACTCGAATGAACATTTTTCTAGTTTGCAGAATAATGAATTTTTCCGGAGTCTGGAGAGGACCTCTGCCACATGTTGGTGATGAGAAGGCAGGTCCTGTGAAAAGATCAATATGTCGTCCAGGTAGACAACGACATATACATATAATAAGTCCCGAAAGATCTCATTAACGAAGCCTTGGAAAACAGCGGGGGCATTGCACAACCCGAAAGGCATTACTAGATATTCATAATGCCCATCTCTGGTGTTGAACGCTGTCTTCCATTCGTCACCGGGACGGATTCTAATTAAATTATAGGCACCACGAAGATCCAACTTTGCAAAGATCCGAGCTCCCTTGATGCGATCAAATAACTCAGTGATCAGCGGAATGGGATACCGATTCTTAATAGTAATGGCGTTGAGTCCACGAAAATCTATGCAGGGGCGTAGTGATCCATCCTTCTTTTTTACGAAGAAGAACCCGGCTCCAGCGGGAGAGGTGGAAGGTCGAATAAACCCTCGCTGGAGATTCTCCTGGATGTACTCAGATGTGGCTTGAGTTTCAGGTAACGAAAGTGGATAGACCCGACCCCTGGGAGGAGTCTTGCCAGGTAGAAGATCGATCGGACAATCCCAAGAACGATGAGGAGGAAGACGTTCAGACTGAGCTTTATCAAATACATCGGCAAATGAAGCATACTGAGGAGGGAGTCCCGGTGAGGAAGATGAGATGGAAGATTGCTGTACCTTAAGAGGAATGACTTGAGAAAGACAACGATGATGACATTCAGCTCCCCAAGACGTAACTTGAGGAGTGCGCCAGTCAATCTGGGGAGAGTGACATTGAAGCCATGGAAGGCCTAAGACAATCGGACTTGTCGTCACAGGAAGAATTAAAAACGAAATTTCTTCATGGTGTAGCACACCAATCTGAAGTGTTACTGGAGACGTACTCTGAGTGATGAGACCATTGATGAGACGTGATCCATCTATAGCAGTCACAGTAATCGATGTTTTCAAAGTAATCACTGGTAGGGACCATTGATTCACTAGGGATTTAGAAATGAAATTTCCTGCTGCTCCAGAATCAATCAATGCCTGTGACTTAAAGGATTTGGTAGCAAAGGAAATCGTAACATCAAAAGCGCAGACTTTTAATTTCATAGAAGATGGAGAGGACTCCAGGGACCCTAACTTCACCTCTCCAGAACTAGTTAGGGCCTGGCATTTCCCGATTTCTTAGGGCAAGAACTGAGCATATGTGTGGAATCAGCACAATAGATACAAAGTCTATTCTTTACTCTTCGTTTCCTCTCTTCTAAAGATAATTTGGAACGTCCTATCTCCATGGGAATCACGGAAGGAGAAGCTGGACGAAACTGCTATGTGAGAGGATACTGGAACAGGTGACAAAGGAAACAGGGATCAGTGGTCTGCCTCTAGCAAGTTGTACCACTGAATATATATGTGAGGAGGAGCACGGGGAGAGACTGCAATACAGGGGATACACGGGAACCTTAAACTTGATCCACAATAACATGCACAATATATTAATGACTGAACAGCACTGCAATAATAGAAAGTCACTTGAGGTAATCCGGCACAAGATAACACAGTCAATGATGGCAATAGTCTCAGCGGATAGCAAACTCCAGAGGAGAACAAACACAGTCCAGCAAGATATGCAATACACCAGCACAGTCAATGAGAAGTATGCATACCGTGTTTCAGAAGCAGGCTGTCAGACAGGAGTGCAGAGATACCTGAACGGCTGGAGGCCGGCAGGATGCGAAGTCCCTGGAGGGGTGAAGCGGTAATCAAGTAGGTGCAGCACACAGGTAGGTAGACCAGCAGGGGAACAAATACTCAGGAAGCAGTAGTATGTAGAACTGGACTCCTGGAGGACCCTGAAGAGTAGCGAAGGTCTAGATGAGATGAAAGTAGCGAGGCGCAGATCCGATGCAGACTGGCGAGTAGAGACCAGCGGGAACACGGAGAAGCACGGAGAGCGGATCAGCTGTTGTAGGACGAGTAGAACTGAGGAGTAGCAGCAGCAGGACTCTGCAGATACACGGAGGTAGCGGATAGCAACCAGCAGGTGCAGCAACGATGAAACACGGGAGAGCAGAGCTGAGCTGGAACTGTTGAGCACGGAGAGTAGCGGATAGGAATCAGTTGTAGCAGTCTCGAGGAAACACGGGAGAGATGAGATGAGCTGAAGACTGAAGCGCATGGAGGCAGCGGATAGGAATCAGCCAAACAGTCACGATGAAACACAGGCGAGTTGAAGTAGATTGAAGACTGTAGTGCACGGAGGCAGCGGATAAGAATCAGCTAACAGTCATGATGGCACACAGGTGAGTTGAAGTAGATTGAAGACTGTAGTGCACGGAGGCAGCGGATAGGAATCAGCTAACAGTCACGATGCTACATAACAGAGTTGAAGTGGCTTGAAGACTGTAGTGCACGGAGGCAGCGGATAGGAATCAGCTAACAGTCACGATGATACACAGGAGGGTTGAAGTGGTGTGGAAACCACAGGAGTAGAAGTGGTCTGGAAACCACAGGGGTAGAAGTGGTTTGGAAACCACAGGAATCAGCAGCGCTAAATACACGAGGAAACACAGGAACACCTTCAGAGGCTCATGGGGAATGAGACTCCAAGATCAGGCAACGTGGTATTGACCACAGGTGCTTAATATAGGGAGTGTTGCCTGATCTGCCAATTAAGTTAAAGGGACAGGTACTGAAGGGTTTGAAAGGGCTGCGCATGCGCAGACCCTCAGGATGGAGGACGGCCACGGTTCCTAAATGTACGGGAAGAAGCACTCACAGTCCGGTGAGTGACAGAAGGTCAGTCACGAAATCCATGCTGATGTGTTTCCAAGGTCTAGCTAGTACGAGCAGAGGCATAAGAGGCCCACAAGGGTGTTGATGGGAGGATTTATGCCTGCAGATAGTACAGGCAGCCACAAATTATTTCACATTGAAGCGAAGAGTAGACCACCAATAGTCTTGTGAGATAATTTCTAGAGATTTGAGAAAGCCAGTGTAACCAGAGAAACGGGACGCATGGAACCAGTGTAGGAGCCTTTTCCGGAGCTGGAGAGGAACAAAAGTCTTGCTTGGAGGTGGAACAGAACAAGAGGACAGGGTTGAAGAAAGCAGAGACCTGGGATCCCAGATGGGATGTTCAAGAATTTGGTCTGAATCTTGAGTGGAGAAAGTTCTGGAAAGTGCATCCACCTTCTTATTCATACAGCCAGGTTTGTAAGTCACACGTAGTTTAAAACGGGAAAAGAATAATGACCAGCAAGCTTGGCGAGGATTAAGGCACCGAGCCATTTCCAGAGATAGGAGGTTCTTGTGGTCCGTAAAGATAGTGACTGGAATCCGAGCTCCTTCAAGAAGATAGCGCCACTCCGAGAGTGCCATCTTCATGGCCAGTAACTCTTTATCCCCAATAGTGCTGTTGCATTCTGCAGGAAGAAACTTGCGAGAGTAGAAAGCGCAAAGCAGAAGTTTATTGGAAATGGATTTTTGGGAGAGTACCGCTCCGATACCTACTGCAGAGGCGTCCACTTCAAGGAAAAAAGATAGAGAGGCATCCAGTTGTCTAAGAATGGGGGCCGAGGAGAAAGCTCCTTTGAAAAAGATAAAGGCCTCAAGAGCCTGTGAGGACCAAACCTTGGTATTAGCCTCCTTACGAGTAAAGGCTGTTATTGGAGCGATGATGGTGGAATATCCTTGGATAAATTGCCTATAATAATTGGCGAAACCCAGAAAACGCTGAATAGACTTGAGGCCAGATGGAAGTGGCCAATCTAGAATGGCACAAATCTTTTTCAGGGTCCATTTGTAACCGGATATCGGAAACAATGTAACCCAGAAATGGCAAAGACGGAGCTTCAAAAGAACATTTCACCAATTTGCAGAAGAGCAGATTTTTGCGGAGTGTGGATAGAACTTCAGAGACATGTAGACGGTGGGAGTCAAGATCTTTAGAAAAAAATCAAAATGTCATCAAGGTATACTACTACACAAGAGTGGAGCATTTTTCTTAAGATTTCATTGACATAACTTTGAAAGACAGCAGGGGTATTACATAGTCCGAAAGGCATGACGAGGTACTCATAATAACCTGTCCCAGGTGTTGAAGGCAGTCTTCCATTCGTCGCCAGCTAGAATCCTGATGAGATTGCAAGTCTCCTGCAAAGATCTTGGCAACTTTAATCCAAAAATCAAAAGCTCTGTGAACAGTTGAATAGGACAGTGATTCTTTGCGGTAATGGTATTTAAACCACGGTAGTCAATACAGGGCCTCAGGGTACCGTCTTTTTTTTTTCTTTTTACAAAAAAAATGAAGACTGAAGGTGGAATAAAGCCATGTTGTAGGTTCTCCCGAATATAGTCAGCCATGACTTGCATCTCTGGCAAGGACAGAGGGTAAACACGTTACCTAGGGGGAGTCTTGCCTGGAAGAAGATCAATTGGGCAATCCCATGGGCGATGGGGAGGTAAAAGCTCTGAACGCCCTTTGTCGAAAACGTCAAAAAACAAGGAAAATTGAGGAGTAGCTCTGGGGAAAGAGAACGTGTAGACACACGGAGGGGTTTGATCTGAGACAGGCAATGTGAGTGGCAAGAGAACCCCAAGCCAGAATTTGTGAAGAGTTCCAATCCATTTGTGGAGAGTGCAGTTGGAGCCATGGTATTTCCAGGATCATGGGTGTGGTGGTTTGAGACAATACATGGAACAAGATTTGTTCAGAGTGTAGTGCTCCAATTCGAAGTGTGACAGGTTCCGTTTGTATATGAATGGTCTCATTGGGGAGCCGAGAACCGTTAATGGTGGTAATGATAATAGGAACTTTCAAAGGTACAGTAGGTAAAGACCACCGGGAGACCAAGGAATAGGAAATAAAATTTCCAGCTTCACCAGAGAAAAGGGAAACTGTACAGAAAAAGAAATAGAGCAGGGTTTAAGTGTCCCTGACCTCCCGAGAGAAGATTAGGGCTTTGCTTTCCCTGCTTCTTTGGGCACGAATTGAGATAGTGTCCTGATTCTCCCAATAGATGCAGAGATTGTTCCTTCGTCTTCTCTCTAGCTTCTCTGGAGCCAAACGAATTCTGCTTGGTTGCATTGGCTCATGCAGAATGGTAGGAGGTTGGAAACATAGAGCTAACCTAGAGGTAGAGCGACAAGGATGATCTTTTTCTGCTGACCTTTCCCGGAACTGTAGATCTACACGGTTACATAAGGAGATGAGGGCATCCAGAGTGGAAGATAATTCTTGAGGAGCCAAAACGTCTTTCACCCGATTTGAAAGAACCTGCCAAAAGTCAGCTCAGGTGCCTTAAATAGTGAGCTAAGTGAAGGGCTAGATCAATGGGAGCAGAGAGGAAGTTCCTAGACGGGTCTACGCATGCGCAGACCTGAAACCAAGATGCTCGGTGCCGAGGGCGAGCCCCGCCTTGACTTGGTAAGTGTATCGGACCCCTCGTGCCGGGCCGATATGTAATGGCACTTTAATTTTGCATTAATTTACTTACTGCTTATTGTTCCACTTCTTAGATAGTGGGTCTCAAAGCTGATGTTTTATTTTTATAAATGAAATACGCATAAAATATTTTACTTTTGTTACGAGTGGCGGTTCCCAGTCGCCCGCTCCTACCTGTGTCCCGGCTGTCGCCATGTCTGCCGGGACACATCACTGCCGGGACCTCCATCTCAGCTGTTGCCCCGGCAATGGCCGGGACGCTTCAGCAGCGCCGTGTCCTGGCATCTGGGCTAGCCAGGGGTGTGCACAAAAGGTTCTAATTAATTAAGCACATTATGGGGGGCTCATTAGTGCACTTCCCTTCCATAACTACCATTGGTCAGCTACTGTATTAAAGGCAGGGAGGGCTTAGCCCCCCTGCCGGTTATAGCTTCTAGATTCCTGTTCTTGACCTGCTTGTGTGTACTGTGTGCCTTGCTATTCTCTGGATTGACCGTTTCGTTGTGACCCTTGACTCGTTTCTTGGACTCTGCTGGTTTGGTGATTGCCCTGACCTCTGGACCTATTTTCTGGATATTCCTGTTTGCGGCCAGCCCTGACCTCATTGCTTATCCCTGACCATCCTGTCTGCTTCGGACCCCTGACCTTAGCCTGCCTTTGGACTCTTCTCTATGTTTCGGATAGGCTCCTCCTTTCTGTTCACTGTGTTCTTGCGCATCAACTTACACTTCATTAAAGTTAAGTCCTGGGGACATCCGAGTACCTGTAAGCACATCAAGCTATACGTCTAGGAGGAATCCGCTTTGATGGGTGAGAATGGGACCAACCCAATCCCAGCCCAGGTTCTGGCTGGTCAAATTCAGGCCTTGTCCCAGGTGGTTCATAGTTTATCCCACCGATTGTCCGCACAAGAAGAAGTTTCTTGGACTTTACAAGTTGCCCTGGCTCCCACGGTAGAACCAAAATTAAATCTGCCGTGCCGGTTTTCTAGAGACAGAGCCTTGTTCCGTAATTTCAAGGAGAGCTGTAAGCTCTCTTTTCGTTTGAGACCTCGGTCTTCCGGCTCAGAGCATCAAAGGGTCGGTTTCATCATCTCCATTCTCCGGGGTGATCCACAGTCCTGGGTCTTTAGTCTGGTTCCAACAAGTACAAGCCTGAAATCTGTGGATGCTTTCTTTAAGGCTTTGGGTTTGCTAAATGATGACCCGGATCGGGTGGCTTCGGCTGAGGCTCATCTTAGGACTCTGAGGCAAGGTTTGGCGCTCAAATGAGGAATACGGAGCTGTATTTAGGCTATGGTCTTTTGACAGCGAATGGAATGATCCTGCGTTACGCAGTCAATTTCGCTTAGGTTTGTCGGAACAGATCAAAACTGCTCTTGTACAGTGTCCATCTCCAACATCTTTGGAGACCCTCATGCAACTCACCATAAAAATTGACAGACAAATCAAGGAGAGAAATGCAGAGAAGGAAATGCCCTCTAGTTCATCATCTGCTTTTATCTCTGCACCAACCGACACTAAAGAGCCTATGCAATTGGGGGCCTATCATATCTCATCAGAGGAAAAAAAACAGAAGACGAACTCAAGACCTCTGTCTTTACTGAGGCATCAATGGTCACTTTTCCAGCTACTGTTCTAATAAAATCGGGAAAAGAACAGGCCTAGGGAATGAGGGGGAATTTGGCCTAGGTCTTCAGATCATCTCCTCAAAAAATGCTTTCTTAGTTCCTGCACATATCACTCATGGTTCACGTTCCATTACTGTTTTGGCCTTTGTGGATAGTGATGCCGCTGGTAACTTTTTGGACATTGGATTTGCCCATTACTCTGGGATTTCTTCTATGAGACTTGATTCTGCTATTACTGTATGTAGCCTAGATGGAGGTCCATTGCCAGGTGGCAAGATTTCTTTTGAAAAAAACCCCACTTCAGTTAACAGTGGGAGTCCTTCACTCAGAAACTCTGTCCTTCTACCTCATCAATTGTCCATCTGTGCCTTTAATACTAGGCCATCCTTGGCTCTATCTCCATAGCCCTGTAGTGGATTGGGCTAAAGGGAAATTACACAATGGAGCTCTTATTGTTCTCAGGCCTGTCTGACTTTGCCCCTCCAGGTGTTGCAGCCTTCTACAGAACAGTTTTCCCCGCAATACCATGAATTGGATGTGTTCTCAAAAAAGCAGCTGACACTATGCCTTCAAGTTAATTCCCAGATCTAAGCTACCCAAAGGAAGGTTGTATGCACTCTCCAGTCCGGAAACCAAGCCCATGCAAGAATATGTGGAGGAAAATCTGCAAAAAGGGATTATTAGTCCTTCTAAGTCACCGGTAGGAGTCGGATGCTTCTTTGTATCACAAAAAGACGGCAGGCTACATTCCTGCATCGATTTTCTGGGTCTTAATAAAATTATTATTAGAAAACACCTATCCTTTTCCCCTCATCTCAGTGTTATATGATCAGTTGAAGACCGCCACCATATTTACCAAGATTGATCTCCGCAAAGCATATAACCTTATCCGTATTAGAGAAGGGGATGGGTGGAAAATGGCATTCAACGCGCATTCTGGCCATTATGAATATTTGGTCATGCTGTTTGGTCTTTGTAATGCACTCACTGTATTCCAAGATCTCATTAACAAAGTACTCCCTGATTTTCTTGCTCAATTTCTTGTCGTATTGTAGTATCTTGATATATTCATAGTCCTTGTCACAACATTGGCTCCATGTTAAACTGGTTCTACAAAAACTTCGGGACCTCCATCTCTTCGCCCAGCTTGAGAAATGCAAATTTAAGGTACAGACGATATTCTTCTTGGGGTACATAATCTCCCCTACTGGGTTCTCTATGGATCCAAGTAAAGTACAAGCCATTCTGGAGTGGGTACAACCAAAAAATCTCAAGGCCATGCAAAGGTTCTTGGGATTCACAAATTATCAGAGATTTAGTCAAGGTTTCTCAGATTTAGTATCTCCTGCTATTAGTCTTACCCGTAAGGGAATGGATCCAAGTAGATGGTCCTTTGAGGCGATAACCTCTTTTGAAGCTCTTAAAAGGGCATTCCTCTCTGCTCCAGTCCTCAGACACCCTAATCCGGATTTACTCTTTGTTTTGTAGGTTGATGCATCTGATATAGGAGCCGGGGCTATCCTTTCCCAAAAGGACCCTCATACTCCCGTTTGCACCCCTGTGCATTCTTTTCTTTCAAAGGTTATGTTGCAGAGACTAATTAAGATGTAGGCAAATGGGAACTTTGGGCCATCAAACAGGCCTTTGAAGAATGGCGCCATTGGCTAAAAGGGGCCATTTATGTCATCTCGGTTATTATTGATCATAAAAACCTTCAGTACATTAAGTCTGCAAAATGATTGAGTCCTAGACAAGCCTGATGGGCGCTCTTTTTCATCCATTTTCATTTCATTTTTATCCAGGAGTTTAATTTCACATCATGTACCTACTTCTGAGCCACTGCCTATTATTCCACCTACCATTATGCATGCCAGATTAACCCAAGACTTGGGAGAAATGTTTTATAGATTTCAAAAGTTGTTGCCTGCAGAGACACCGGCTGTTTGTTTCAGTCCACCTAAGAAAAGCTGTTCTCTCTGAAGCTCATGAAAGCAATACAACTGGACATCCCGGTATCTGCAAGACCACAGACATTCTTTCACGCTCTGTCTGATAGCTTTCCTTGTTTTCAGATGTTAGGAACTTCGTTCTGTCTTGTGCGAACTCTGCTAAGAACAAGATTCCCAGGAAGTGCCATTCAAGTCAGCTTGTGCCGCTGTCTATTCCTTCAAAATCTTAGACGCACTTGTCTATGGATTTCATTGTAGACTTTCCATGTTCTGCGGGGCACAACACTATATGGGTAGTCTTTGATCGATTTAGTAAAATGTCCCAATTTATCACCTTGAATAGACTTCCCAACGCACAGAGCTTAGCCTCACTCTTCGTTCAGCGTATCCTTCAGCTCCACGACATTCCCACTGACATTGTCTCTCACCGTGGCTCTCAGTTTGTTGCACAGTTTTGGGAATCTTTTCCTATACTCCTCGAGCTGAGTATCAGCCTTTCATCTGCTTACCATCCACAATCAAACGGACAGACGGAGAGGGTTAATCAGATCCTGGAACAGTTCTTACATTTGTACACCTCAGAATTCCATGACAATTGGTCATCTTTGTTACCATGGGCTGAATTTGCATATAATAACTTATTCCATTCCTCCGCTCGCTCCTCATCATTTTATTGCAATTTTGGGTTCCATCCTAAATCCAATCCCTTGTCTTCACTTCACTTGTCTTTCTGGTCTTCCTGGAATACGTTCTACTGCTTCGAATCTCAAAATTATCTGGAAAAAAGTTCAGTCTGCCTTGAGAGGGGCCTCGTTTCATTCAAAGGCATTTGATGATCGTCATCGTAGAAATTGTTCCATCAAAGTGGGTCAGGAAGTCTGGCTTTTTGCTCACAACATAAGGCTTAGACAGCCATGTAAAAAACCCAGGCCTAAGTTTATCGGACCCTTCACAATCATCAAGCAAGTTAATCCTGTGGCCTTCAGGTTAAAGCTTCCTCATTCTCTGAGAATCCTGAACACATTTCACTGTTCTCTTCTCAAACCTGAATAACAATTTTATCATATAATATATGTCAGTTATTACTTAACCCCTCTATTGCAACTCTGGAAGAATCGCATCATAAACATCACGTCACCTTGTTGTCCATTTTTTGTTGTCTCAAAATGATGGTCAATTTATCAATCATGGAATACATAATGGACAATGAAGGAAAAAGAACACCTACATATGACAATCCCTTCAGAATCAGCTATATAGTGCTGTTGATAATCACCACCATTGTTGTGCCTCCAGCACCCGCAAGAGATATGCCTGCCTCTTAAATGGCATTCACGTCTAATTATATCGCAATTATGAAAACTCACCTTTACTATACTAGACCTATGCTTGCCAGCCCCTTTGCATCTCTCCAGGCACAGGTATGAGCAAGTCAACTGCACACTAAAATGTACATATGGACAAATATGTGCATTTTTCATGCTTTCATTTTCATGCTCATGTGCAATAAGGAAATGTGATTTTTTTCAGTGATTTATACACATTTTTAGTCTATCCAATGTCTTATCCATATAATTGTCTCCTTTACAGTGTCCAATGCATATACTTGTGCTACCTACTGTATACTCTTACTATTTATATAACTACTTCCAACTACCTGTAGGATGCCCATATACAGGCAGGTTTGGATTATATACTAAAGCCAAAGTGGACAAATTATTTTGCTTGGTGTTTAGGACAAATGGGCAGATCCTTTGGGGCTGAATTATCGCAGTCAGCCAATGACCACACACACTTCCAGATGGCAATCATCAACTAATTGGTTTATCCAGCAATCCCAAGAAACATCTGTTCCCGATCAGGTTTTGATCCTCAAGATTCCTGGGGCCTGATTCATTAAGGATCTTAAATGAAGAGGATTCTTATTTCAGTCTCCTGGGCAAAACCATGTTACATTGCAAGGGGTGCAAATGAGTGTTCTGTTTTGCACATAAGATACTTAAGATATTTAACACATTAAATACTGACTGATTTTTTCATGTAACACACACATATCAACTTTAAATTTCAGTGTACAAATAAGCTATCAAGTATATGTGTGCTACATGAAAAAACAGTCAGTATTTAACTTATGTGCAAAACAGAACACTCATTTGCACCCCTTGCAATGTAACATGGTTTTGTCCAGGAGACTAAATTAAGAATCCTCTTCTTTTAAGATCCTTAATGAATCAGGCCCCTGGTTATTTTGAGCCTATACAGTCATTTATTTTGGACCAAAGTTTGTAGAAAGCTAGAACAGCAAGTCACCTTGAAGCTGAGAGAGTGAAGAAACCCATGCCTATGATTTTGTATAGATAATACGCACTGCTGTTTGGATTGCATTTACAGATCCTTTCTAATGATTAGAGGTGTCTTCCCATGTTCCAGTCTTGTACAATGAACTAATGAAAACTCTTATCTTTCTAATGCAGTCTGGATACCATTCGCAAGGATAAAGAAGGTCCTATTTCATATGCAGTCAGGTTGATTATGACATCACACCTCTTCAGAATGGATACCCTGTCAATGTCAATGTATTTTATATGCCTTTACGATATTGAATAGAAACAAATACAGGGCACTCATGCCTTCTCACAATACTGTCCTCTAAGTTTATGTTATCTCTTATTTTTAACCCAATATTGCATTACCACTATAAAAGACACCATGACTTATCAAGAATTGCACAAAACAGGAAAGCATTGGCTGTCTATTATCAAACAACAGGTCTGTATATTGTTACTAATAAAATTGGTCTTCAGTGAATGCAATAAGTGTCTACAGAGCAGAAAGGTTAGTATTATATAACTATGTTGCTTAATGTGGCATTGATATTTGAAGTGCTAATATCAGAGAGGCAGTAATGGAATATATAATGTACTAGCTGAGTACCCGACATTGTCCGCGTTTAAATCTTCAAGTTATTAAGTTATCAATAAGTGATGTAACTGTGAATATTTAAAAAATAATTAGCAGCTTAGCAGCTCTTTCAACACATCCATGACATGACTGCCCAGTGTCATTTCTGATTTTATATTAAATATCCTCTAAATCCATCTGGTGGAAGGCCCAGAACAGGCTCCCTGGGTCAAAGTTCTGGCCAGTGTACACCACAGTATGTCCGACCGGGGCCTCAACCCCCAAGCATGTCGTCTGGGATCCAATGTTACCAGTCTGTGAAGTTTTCATCCAAATTCATCCAGTAGAAGGCTCAGAACAGGCTCCCTGGGTCAAAGTTCTGCCCAGCGTACACCAACGGGAAGTCAGACTGGGACCCAAAACCCCCTAAAGCCTGGCCAGGATCCAACTGGACCACATTGCCTTGGTTGCAGCCCCATTCGGTGCAAGGGTGTCTGAATGCATAACCGGACAGACAAACAAACAGATAAATGAATTTTATATAAAAGAAGAAGAACCTTTGTCTTACATGTCCCACAATGGCATACCAGTCACTGTCATTGTATGCTGGGATATGTAGTTCCACCACAACTGGTTTGGTATATATACATATTGGTCATAGAATTACAGTGCATAGTACAGGACTCATGTTTCCAGCATGCATTCACTGTAATCCTATATTAGACTGGACACTGTGGGGCTCAGTGGACAGCCATACCCAACCAACACCACCCTATGCTTCCCCCTCCACCAATATAATAGCTTGTGGATTTCTACAACGCCACATTCTTCATTTACTTTCAGTTATATTGCAATGTACAAACAGGGTCTGATGCTGAGTTGGGCACATATTAGGTGTAAATTATGCTCAAAAAAACCACCCGCAAAAATCTACTAGCTCGGAGGAATCTCAAGATGTGTCCAACTCTTGATTTGTAGCATTTGCGCTAGGTTTCCATCAGGCATACATATACACACACACACATGAATACACACAACCAGATCATGAGCACAATAAAACTGTTGTGCTCTTACTGTTGAACAGAGGTACCCAACATTTTTTTTATCCAAGCACCAATTTGGGAGATAGCAGTCATTTAAAGGGGTCACAAGAAAACTTAACCTGCTTAAATATGCACAATATGTAGAATATACTATAGGAAAAGAGGAACCTATTTGCAGTTATGCCATACCTGTCAACATTTTAAAGTTCACATGGGGACAGAACTATTATTATTATTATTGTATATTATTATTGTAGATTTGTAAGTGCTCTGCAGTGCTGTACAGTAGGGAAAACAGTACAAACATAAAACAGAGACATACACGGTAGACAAAATAAAGGCATACATGAAAACAAAGGGTATCAAGGACCTTGCTCATTAGAGAGCTTACATTCTAAGTGGGAGATGGCACAGCTGAAGCAAGAGAAGCAAATGTGGCTCAGAGTAGAGATTGAGACAGTTGTGAGGGTGCATTAGTGTGAATAGTGTTATCGAGAATGTGGTCACCTCTAAAAAAGAGATGGGTTTTCAAAGAGCATCTAAAAATTTGAAGGCTGTGGAAAGTCTGATTAAGCATGGTAGGGAATTCCCTAAGTGGGGAGCAACACGGTAGAAGTCTTGTAGGTGGCAGTGAGAGGTGGTTACCAGAGACGAGACAAGGTGAAGGTAAGAGGTAGATCTAAGAGGGCAGGAGGGAGAGTATTTTGATATGAGATGTATGCAGGGGTAGTATTGTTGAGGGCTTTGTAGGTAAGGGTGATTAATTTGAATTGGATTCTGGAGGACACAAGGAGCCAGTGTGGGATTTGCAAAGTGTTGCAGCAGATGTGGAGTAGTCAGGGCCACCTTAACAACTTTATGGGCCCCCGGGCAATGCAGTGTACCGGGCCCCTAAAAAAAAAAAATATATATATATATATATAATAGTGTGTGTGTGTAAAAAATATATATATGTATGTAAAAAAACCACGTCATTATATATATATATACATTATATATATATATTTTTCCGCGCCGCTGAGTCTCTTCTGCCCTCTTCCGTGCTGTGGTTGCAGTGAATGCTGGGCGTGACCCAGCATTCACTGCGAGCACAGCACGGAAGAGGGGACCAGGGAGGGAGCCGGATCACCGCTGATGTGACCGCAAGGTAAGTATTTAAAAAAAATATATATTTTTTTTTTTAGGATTCGGACAGGCCCCCCTTGCCTGCAGGGCCCCCGGGCACCTGCCCATCGTGCCCAATGGAAGAGACGGCCCTGGGAGTAGTGAGAGAGGATGACCAGTCTTGCAGCAACATTTAGGATGGATTGAAGTGTGGATATATGGGTGTCAGGAATGCCAGATAGCAGGAGGTTGTAGTAGTCAAGAGAGGACATTATGAGAGAATGGATACAAGTTTTGGTAGCATGTTGAGTAAGAAAAGGGTGTGAGGGGTAAAGTTGAGAGCGGAGTAAAGTGTGACACCAAGGCAGTGGGCTTGGGAGACTGAGGAAATTGTGGTGTTATTGACAGTGAGGGAGAGTTGAGGGCAGGTGGTGACTCTGGCATGTGACATACCTGTGGAGATAGCAGAAAGACAGTTGATTACATGAGATAGTACAAAAGTTGAGAGTTCAAGGGAAGAGATATAAATTAACTTAAAATAGCTTAAATATGCAATATATGTAGAATATACTATAGGAAAGTGGAACCGATTTGTAGTTATGCCATATATGTCAACATTTTATAGTTTACATAGTGACAGAACTGTGGACGTGTGAGGGCCTGACCATCCGGTGTTCATGGTGATCATGCCAAATAGGCAGTGAATTATGCTTCAACCCTATAACACATTTGTCTTCACCACCTCTGTAACACATTCCTCTTCTCTCACCTCTGTAGTATCACATTTCCCCCTGACTACTGTAATAACAATTCCTTTGTCCCCTTTACTTTTACCAACCGTCCCCTGTAGCACATTCCCCCCTCACCACAGCACCTCTGCAGTAACATATTTCCTTTTTAGTTCACCTATTAGGTAACACATCATCCCTGCATTTCCACAATATACCCATCACTGCTATAATAACACACTAACCTGTAACACAACCCAGAGCCGTAACGACGGCGGTGCGGGCGGTGCGACCGCCCAGGGCGCAAGCCCAAGGAGGCGCAGCCGCCCGATACCAGCCTCTGTGCCCAGATGAATCGCGGTTCTACAAGCTCCCCTACAAGCAACATTCCCGGCATCAAAAGCAGTGCAGTGGAACGCATATGCGTTCCACCGAAAGCAGGAAGTTCGGCATTTGGAACGCATTTGCGTTCCAAATGCCGAACTTCCTGTCATTGGAACGCACATGCGTTCCACTGCGGAAAGGCAAGAGGCTGAAGAAAAAAATCTCTCCCCCCGCCCCCACCCCCACGCCCACTGTGTGGACAACCAAGTCATTGTCCAGAATGTCAGTCTGCATACACCTAAGGACATATCATAAGTACTTAAGATGATTATGGACTTTCTTATGCTTTCTGATGGTTAGTAAAGTGGTTTTAATTGATTTTCATCTGACATTGTGGTACTATCTCTCAGCTCCCTGATAGGTTTAGATGTTTATAGACAGCTGCAAGAAATAATTATAACCTTATTTCCCTGTCCTCCTCAACTGCTTTTTATTAATGAAGTTCAATAATCATATTTCGAAATCTGGGTTTTGCAAAGTATCTGTTAACAAGCACGGTAAGCTCGACCATGAGACTGGCTCCACATGTAAAATATTATGTAAAATAATCCAAATGTATATTACAATTTGTGGGTCATTCGTTATTACTGATAATGGTATTTATAAGGAATGCTCTGCAGGGTGCTACAAATTAAATAAATGGCTGAAAAGCACATGAGAAAATCAATGTATCAAACGTTGCAGGAGGCCATACAAGCTAATACATTAAAGTCATCTAAGGGTGGTAAATGCTTTAAATGTTACTATTGCTAGATTAAAATAATTATGACTTAATAATAGATGACATGCCAAATATTATTATTATTATCATGAAACTGAATTTCTTGACAAATCAATGCAGATTCTGACCCCTTTGCAGAGCTGTAACTAGGCATGTGTGGGCGGTGCCATCGCCCAGGGGCGCAAGCCCAAGGAGGCGCAGCAGCCACCCACTACCTGGCACTGAATTAGACTGAGACTTTCCCGCAGAATTCTTTAAGTAAAGTGCTAGCCACACCCCCACATTAGGTTGGCCACACCCACTTGGCAAATGTCACTCCCATTTAGATGGGGGGCGCCAGTGCCCTGTCTCGCCCAGGGCACTAAAATGTCTAGTTACGGCACTGACACAACCCACTCACCACTGTAGTAAGACATTCTCCCGAATACTTCTGTAGTAACTAGAGATGGGCGGGCTCGGTTCCCTGAGATCCAAAAACATCCGAATTCAGCCTATCCGAGTGCCGAGCCGAGCACGCTCTGTACTCTCCCGCCCCTTCGGAATCTAAATCAAAGCAAAACGCCATTGTGACGCATTCGTATTTCTGAGCTCGGTTCTCGCGAGATTTGAAAAGCATAAATACCTGCCTCCACAGCAATCCATCGCCATTTGACAGAGGGAGAAAGCAGGGTTAGGTCACACAGGCTATATCAGCACAGGGACAGAGCAGTAACTGGACACATTATAGTTTCTATTCAATACCATTCTAATCTTAATACCAGTTGTTACAGCAGTAAGAGGAGGATAGAGGAGGGTTTTTGTTCAATTTCTGGCACTCCAAGTGCTTTTGGGGTGTTCTCCATTCTTTTGCATTAATTTTTCTGGCTGTCAAAAGTCATATTTGTCAGCAGTCTAAAAAAAAATATTTAGCACTCCAAGTGCTTTTGGGGTGTTCCCCATTCTTTTACATTAATTTTTCTGGCTGTCAAAAGTCATATTTGTCAGCAGTCTAAAAAACAATTTTTAGCACTCCAAGTGCTTTTGGGGTGTTCCCCATTCTTTTGCATTCATTTTTCTGGCTGTCAAAAGTCATATTTGTCAACAGTATCTAAAGCACTACGATTGCTTTGGCCTCATTATAATGGATTCAAAGCAGTCCACATATGAGCAGAATCAGCAACCAGGTTCTTTCACCAGTCCTGATGGTAGTGTTCCCAGTACATCATCTGGAAAAGGTGATGTCAAACTAAACAGTCTTTTGAAATCAGGCAAAAAAACACACACCAAAAAAAAAAATTACCGTGTTGAAGCGAAATAAAAGTGTAACTGAGGAAAAGTTAACTGCCGAAAAAAAAAAATTGCCAACATGCGATTCTACACACGCAGTGGCGAAGAGAGAATGAGGCCTTCGCCTTTCTCTATTAGTGGCAGATCCAAAAATGCTACAGAGCCTTCTTCTTGTACGGTCACTCGTGACCAAGCAAGACCAAGTAATTTGGAGTCTAAAAGTGGTGCACAACTACTGTTACGCGTCAAAGCCAAGCTGCAAGAAAACAGTAAGGCATTAGAGGATAATGTATGCTCTGAATCAGAAATCACACCAATCCCTGTGGAGAGTCCATCCACCAGTGGTATGTCTATTCAAGAGCATTCTGTTAGTGACAGTGTACCCATAAAGAAGGGTCCTTTCAGCAGTTCTGCTGATGTGTGCCTTAACAGCCCGAGTGTAGTTGGTGATACACCTATTGAGGATGCCACTTTGGAATTAGAAGAGGATAAGGAGATTTGTGTAGGCGACGAGGGCACTAATGATGATGTTGATGATTATGATGCAGACAGACACAAAATTGCCTTTCTCAATTTCTATTTATATTCTAGACTCTATAACGGCTGAATAGTTTTCTATTTTACTCCTAGTGGAGAGGGGGTCTGATGCAGACATATACCAAACTGCCTTTCTCCATTTCTTTTTATATTCTAATTCTACAGTCTATGCAGGCTGCTTTTTTTTCTATTCAACTACAAGTGGAGGGCGGGGTGGGGGGTCATAGACAGCCAACAAACTACCTTGGTCCATTTATTTTTATTTTGTATATTATTCAGTCTATGCAGGCTGCTTTTTTTTTCTATTCAACTGCAAGTGGAGGGTGGGGGGGGGTCATAGACAGCCAACAAACTACTTTGGTCCATTTATTTTGTATATTGTTCAGTCTATGCAGGCTGCTTTTTTTCTTTTCAACTACAAGTGGAGGGCGGGGGGGGGGGGGCTAGAGAGACAGAAACCAAACTGCCTTTGTCCATTTCTTTGTATATTTAACTATAAGTGTAGGGTGTAATATACACCCAAAGACGATGGCTGCATTGCCAATAGACAAAGATGAAGAGGAAGACAACCAGGTCTGTTTGCAGAATTAAGGACGGCCTACCAGGGATTAAACTGTTTTCTTCCTAATTTATTATCTTTAGAATTACCTTACTTATCCAAGAAACAGGTGGAGCACTAAATTCGGTTATTTTATGCCCAAAAACATTGATTTTTAAACAAAATAGCAAAACAAAACCAAACAAAACCAAAACCAAAACACGCAATGGCGGTTTGGCAAAACCAAAACCAAAACACGACGGTAATCCAGATCCAAAACCAAAACCAAAACACGGGGGTCAGTGAGCATCTCTAGCAGTAACAGTGTTTCCCTCACTTCTGTAGTAACACATCCTCTCCATCACCTCTATAAAAACATAGACTCCCCACATTATCCCCCTTACCTCTACACATTTTCCTCACCACCTCTGTAGTAACAGTGTTCCATCACCTCTGTAGTAAAACATCCCCTCTACCCCCCTATAGCAACACCCACTCTCCTCCCTTTTTCCCTTTTTATTAATTTTCTGCAATAAGGCTGATTTTTCTTCACCTATCACCACAATTTATCTATTAAAAATCACTGGGGCTGCTGAGTGTCAACTCAGAGTAAACATGCAGCTGCATCAAGAGACACTTGGGAAACAGTGATCATAATATGGTCTCATTTGAAATTAGTTTCCAGAAACAACAGTATAAGGGATCAACTAGGACTTTAAACTTTAAAAAGGCAAATTTTAATATGCTAAAGGAGTCTATAAAGAGCATAGACTGGGACAAAGCCTTTGAAGGAAAAAATACGGAAGAAATGTGGGCTGTCTTTAAAATGTTGTTGGAAACATACACGTATAAGTTCATTCCTATGGGAAATAAATGTAAAAGAATTAAGTCTAAACCAATGTGGCTAAATAAAAAGGTAAGGGAAGAAATGCAAAGCAAAAAGCGTGCATTTAAATTGTTTAAGTCTGAAGGGTCAGAGGAGTCCTTCCATAGGTACAAGGAATGTAATAAAATATGCAAAAAGGAAATTAGATTGGCTAAATTAGAAAATGAAAGGCACGTTGCAAAAGAAAGTAAGACAAACCCCAAAAAGTTTTTTAAGTATATAAATGGCAAAAGGATTAAAAAAGATAATATAAGACCCCTAAGAAGTGAGATGGGTGAATTGATAAATGATACTAAGGAAAAAGCAGAGGTATTAAACACGTTCTTTTCTTCAGTATTTACCAGAGAGGAACAAATGGCAGGAGTAATACATAAAAATGGAAATGAAACCATGCCATTAATTAATACTTGGTTGTCAGAGGAAGAAGTCCAAAGGCGACTGAAGAATATTAAGATAAATAAAGCTCCAGGTCCAGATGGCATACACCCAAGGGTCCTTATGGAGTTAAACTCGGAAATAGCTAGACCGCTATTCTTAATTTTCAGAGATTCAATCTCATCAGGCTCAGTACCAAGGGATTGGCGAATAGCAGATGGGGTGCCGTTGTTTAAAAAGGGGACGAGATCACAACCAGAGAATTATAGACCTGTAAGCCTGACATCAATAGTGGGGAAACTACTGGAAGGTATTTTAAGGGACAGTATTCAGGATTACTTGGTACGCAATAAAATTATTAGTGGGAATCAACATGGATTTGTGAGGGATAGGTCATGTCAAACTAATCTAATTAGTTTCTACGAGGAAGTTAGTGGGAACTTAGACCAGGGCAGGACAGTAGATGTGGTCTACTTAGATTTTGCAAAGGCCTTTGATACAGTGCCACACAAGAGGTTGGTTTACAAAATAAGGGAACTGGGTCTAGGAATCAAAATTTGTACTTGGATCGAAAACTGGTTAGAGAATAGGGAACAGAGAGTTGTGATAAATGGAACATTTTCTAATTGGTCAAAAGTCTTAAGTGGAGTACCTCAAGGTTCCGTGCTGGGACCACTCCTTTTTAATATATTTATTAATGACCTTGGTGATGGTTTAGAGAGTAAAGTTTCTATTTTTGCAGATGACAATAAACTCTGTAAGGTAATAAAATCAGAGCAAGATGTAGCTTCTCTACAGAGGGACTTAAATAAACTGGAGGATTGGGCGGCTAAATGGAATATGAGGTTTAACACAGATAAATGTAAGGTTATGCATTCAGGGATCAAAAACAAGAACGCAATCTATAAATAAATGGAATTAATTTAGGAGAATCTATAATGGAAAAGGATTTGGGAGTGCTCGTAGACAGTAGACTTAGCAATAGTGCTCAATGTCAAGCAGCAGCTGCAAGGGCAAACAAAGTATTGGCATGCATAAAAAGGGGCATTGGCAAAGATGGGGTCCGCGCTCCTAAACCTATGTATGAGCAGCCAAAAGGAAGTGAATGGGGCTAGTCCTACTCCCCAGAATTGTAATGGATAAATCAGGTATTCCCAGGCGCAAATGTATAAAAGATAATGACAATGTTAGTGTGTTGTGAACAATCGGCTAAATGCCTGATTTATTGTTCACAGTAAAATGACCAGTATTTAGTGTGCTGGTGCATGAAAAATAATGTGAGGTGTTTAAGACACAGATAGTCTGTGGCTAATACAAAACTATGTATCTAATGCACAAGAGGATAAAATAAAACCAAAAACAGAAACAGAGATAACTGAATAGCTGTTCCAGATATTGAGGTACACTCCAGAGCCTTGTGCCAATGAGTCCAATAGTCCTTAAGACTGTATGTGGATTAGTTCAATACACAAAGGTTGCACTGGGATTTCAATAGTGTAGACAGTAAGTGTGATCATGTGCAGTGAGTTCATACACTTACTGTAGGACGGTAGTGTTGAGTAGCCACTAGCCTAGATGCGGAGATTTCGCCCAGAACAGTCCTGGTCCGGGTTCTGGGTGTCAGCGTGCAGCTGGACCGCTTTCCCGGGTCTTCCAGTGGAGCGTTGTGGAGTCTTGGCCGACCGCCCCTCCTCTCTGTACAGCTGGATGTCCGCGTCTCTGAGTTGCCACGGGTAATGCGCATGCGCAGAGGCGCGATTTCAGTGTAGTGTAGAATACAGAACGATGATGCTCATGAGCTTAGAAATGCATGTTGTACATCAATCCTACGCGTTTCGCCCACGTGGGGCTTCGTCAGGGAGAGTATGGATCCATACTCTCCCTGAGGAGGGGCGGTCGGCCAAGACTCCACAACGCTCCACTGGAAGACCCAGGAAAGCGGTCCAGCTGCACGCTGACACCCAGAACCCGGACCAGGACTGTTCTGGGCGAAATCTCTGCATCTAGGCTAGTGGCTACTCAACACTACCGTCCTACAGTAAGTGTATGAACTCACTGCACATGATCACACTTACTGTCTACACTATTGAAATCCCAGTGCAACCTTTGTGTATTGAACTAATCCACATACAGTCTTAAGGACTATTGGACTCATTGGCACAAGGCTCTGGAGTGTACCTCAATATCTGGAACAGCTATTCAGTTATCTCTGTTTCTGTTTTTGGTTTTATTTTATCCTCTTGTGCATTAGATACATAGTTTTGTATTAGCCACAGACTATCTGTGTCTTAAACACCTCACATTAGTTTTCATGCACCAGCACACTAAATACTGGTCATTTTACTGTGAACAATAAATCAGGCATTTAGCCGATTGTTCACAACACACTAACATTGTCATTATCTTTTATACATTTGCGCCTGGGAATACCTGATTTATCCATAAAAAGGGGCATAGATGCAAGGGAAGACAGTGTAATTTTGCCACTGTATAAATCATTGGTAAGACCTCATCTTGAATATGCAGTACAGTTCTGGGCACCACTCTATAAAAAGATAATTTGGAACTAGAACGGGTTCAGAGAAGGGCGACAAAATTGATAAAGGGTATGGAGTCATTAAGTTATGAGGAAAGGTTAGCCAGTTTAGGCATGTTTACTTTAGAAAAGAGGCGTCTAAGGGGAGATACGATTACTATGTACAAATACATTAGGGGTCAATACGGAGAGCTTTCATGGGAACTTTTTACCCCAAGGACCATACACAGGACACGTGGTCATCCCCTAAGGTTAGAGGAGAGGAAATTTCACAACCAGCAAAGGAAGGGGTTCTTTACAGTAAGGGCAGTCAATATATGGAATTCATTGCCAGGGAAGGTTGTGATGGCAGATTCAATAGATATGTTTAAGAAAGGGTTAGACAAATTTTTAGCGGAAAGGTGTATCCAGGGATACGACCGTTAATTTAAAATAAAGGATAGTAGTGGATATAGGGTAAAAATTGGATTGCAATATTGAGTCTGGGGGGATTTTCAAAATTGAAACAGATTGGCGGTTGCTTACTCAAGATTAATTTCAAATATAAGTGCAGGATCGTAGGAGATCCAAAAATAGGTTGAACTTGATGGACTGGTGTCTTTTTTCAACCTCATCAACTATGTTACTATGTTACTCAGGGCCTGAATCATTAAAGAGAGCAAAGGGGAAAATAAGGAGTAACTTTGCACCTTGGCAAAACAATGTTGCATTGGAGGGGGAGGTAGATTTAAAATGAGGGGAAAGATTTATAGTTGGGGTAGGACCTGTCCTGGATCAACTTTACATTTCAGTGTAAAAATAAAGCCGTTAAGTATTTGTGTAAATTAATTTGCACCCCTTGCAGGGTAACATGTTTGTCCATGATCAATTATTTTTTTCCTTACTCTCCTTAATGACCCCAACATAATGTGCATGCTTAGTAAAACAAGGCAGATTTTTGTGTCCCGCACTTTAGAAGTGGTTTTATTCTTTGTGAAAAAAACAAATTCATTCATGTACTATGTTTAGTGAACAGAGCTGCCACGGGGATCATTGATGAATGACTTTACCTCTTCTTGGTTCTCTTTCTCCCCTCATTTTATTGTCTAATAACACTGACACTCATTTCAGAAAATCTCCTTATTCTTCATATTTGCCCCCTTCAGGCTTCATAATTCTCCAATGGAAGATATGGTTTGCCACCTTATAGCCCCCCCCCCGATTACAAGGTTAAACAGCAAGCCGAGAAATCACATATGGATTATACACTTGTCACGCTCAGGAAAGCATGAGGTATTATTTAACCACGTTTGTACTATATAGACTGATTGTTTGCTAACTAATCCCTCTCTGTTACCTGTTTTATTCAAGATGGGAAGCTAATCCAGGATTAGCTGTTCATTAGCGCACCTCCTTGTTCACTATTAAAACAATATTAAGCTTTATAAAGATTTGTAACACCTGAAGACTTTCATGCAATTTAAGATGAGAATGCAGCTATTGCTGCCAAAAAAAAAATCAGAACAGTTTATTTAGATTATCCTAAATGTGCAATATCATTTTTTTTACAGTATATGTAAAAACAAAAAGCAATAAAATGTACATAAAGTGGATTGTGTGTGGACCCCGCAAACACATTGGGGAGTGATAACTTTAAATTAATGGGTTCCTAAGCAAAATAAATTTACCCTCGTTATAGTCACCTCAAAATAACTAAGATGATTTTAATTATTCAGACAGTTAACTGGCAATTCCAGTAAAGACCATACGGTTTGTTTTTCAGCACGTAGTATGTTTCCTTGAGGCCTTCCATGCAGACACAGTCAGGTTCTGGTTTTAGAATTCAAAGATGCAGCGTATATTACTACGACCACTGTAATAGTATAGTACATTTTACCAGTGGCTTCCAGCATCCATTGACTAGCGCCTGCCAGCATCCTTTGACTAGTGGCACCCAGCACCCTTGGATCTTACCTTTCTACTTCCTTCCTCTGCAGTTTGGCAGCTTGCTCTCCAATTGTCTCCAACAATCAGAATGTTTATTAGGAGAGGAACAGGCAGTCAGCACAGTGACTACAGGGGCGCATGCAGGATTTTTAAGGGGGCCCCCCCATCCAAAAAAAAAAGCGATTTCAGCAGCACTGTACTATACAGCAGCCGCGGCGCTGTCAAAGAGGCGTACAGCACCGCCGCAAATTCTTCTTTGACAGCGCCGCGGCTGCTGTATAGTACAGTGCCGCTATGTTGGGGAACTTCTTTAGCAGAGGGGAGGGGTTTTCTGGAGACCCAGAAACCCCCCTGCAGTGCGTCCCTGGACTAGTAGGAATAATTTGTGTCTGTCCTCTGATGCTGGCCACACACACTGCAGTATCTGTAACAATATAAGGCAACTTGCAATCGGGTCATTATTGGGCATGTCAGAAGAGGACCATAGATGCCCTCTATTGGCTGTGGGTACTTTCATGTTACAACAGCACTAAGAGGACTTAGGGCTAGATTTACTAAGCTGCGGGTTTGAAAAAGTGGGATGTTGCCAATAGCAACCAATCAGATTCTAGCTGTCTTTATGTGAAGGTACTAAATAAAAGAAAGTTAGAATCTGATTGGTTGCTATAGGCAACATCCCCACTTTTTCAAACCCGCAGCTTAGTAAATCTAGCCCTTAGTCATCATCCTCTGTGTTTATTTATAGGGCTCACAGGCAATCATCGTAAGATATAAATATATAAATACAATAACCATAATAACAGATATATGATACAAGTAAGCATCATAACACAAACATGGATAAGCTAACAATTGCACCTAGCATGGATAGAGGTACGAATTCCATGTGTGTCAGGAAACAAGCAGCAAAAAACTCAGCATTACACATGACATCAGGGACATATGAGATAGACGAACATGAGACATAGTGCAGAGTGGACCCTGCCTGTCAGAAGACAGCCAGCTGCTGGGCCATCCATGTGGAGATAGCAGAAAGACAGTTGGTTACACAAGATAGTACAAAAGTTGAGAGGTCAAGGGAAGAGATATAAATTCACTTAACTAGCTTAAATATGCAAATATATGTAGAATATACTATAGGAAAGTGGAACCGCTTTGCAGTTATGCCATATCTGTCAACATTTTAAAGTTTACATGGTTACAGAACTGTGGACGTGTGAGGACCTGACCATCCGGTGATCATGCCAAATAGGCAGCGAATTATGCTTCAACCCTGTAACACATTCCTCTTCTCTCACCTCTGTAGTATCACATTTCCCCCTGACTACTGTAATAACAATTCCCTTGCCCCCTTCACTTTTACCACCCCTCCCCTGTATCACATTTCCCCCTCACCGCTGTATTTAAACACCACAGCACCTCTGCAGTGACATATTTTCCTTTTACTTCACCTATTAAGTAACACATCATCTCTGCATTTCCACAATATACCCATCACTGCTGTAATAACACACTAACCTGTAACACAACCCCCTCACCTCTGTAGTAAGACATCCCCTCCATCACCTCTATATTAACAAAGACTCCCCACATTATCCCCCTCACCTCTACAGTAACACATGCTCCTCACCACCTCTGTAGTAACACATCCTCCCCATCTCCTCTGTAGTTACACATTCCCTCTACCCCCCTGTAGCAACACCCATTCTCTCTATATAGCAGTATTTGCTACCCCCCCCCCCCCCCCCATGACAACACATTCTCCCAGTCCACCCTGTAGCATCCCCTGTATATCATCTCACTCTCCTCCCAGGTTCCCTTTTTACTAATATGCTGCAATAAGGCTGATTTTTTTTTTTTCACCTAACGCCAACATTTTATCTATTAAAAATCACTGGGGCTGCTGAGTGTCAACTCAGAGTAAACATGCAGCTGCATCAAGAGACACTCAGGGCCTGAGTCATTAAGGAGAGCAAAGGGGAAAATAAGGAGTAACTTTGCACCTTGGCAAAACAATGTTGCATTGGAGAGTGAGGTAGATTTAAATTGAGGGGACAGAATTATAGTTGGGGTTGGACCGGTCCTAGATTAACTTTACATTTCAGTCTAAAAATAAAGCTGTCAAGTATTTGTGTAAATTAATTTGCACCCCTTGCCGGGTAACATGGTTTGTCCATGATCAAATTTACCCCTTTTTTTCCCCTAATGACTCAGGCCAGAGACCCCAACACAATGTGCATGCTTAGTAAAACAAGGCAGATTTTTGTGGCCCGCAGTTGATTTTACTTTACAAGTGGTTTTATTCTTTGTGAAAAAAACTAATTCATTCATGTACTATGTTTAGTGAACTGAGCTGCCACGGGGATCATTGATGAATGACTTTACCTCTTCTTGGTTCTCTTTTTACCCTCATTTTATTGTCTAATAACACTGACACTCATTTCAGGAAATCTCATTATTCTTCATATTTGCCACCCTTCAGGCTTCATAATTCTCCAATGGAAGATATGGTTTGCCACCTTATAGCCCCCCGATTACAAGGTTAAACAGCAAGCCGAGAAATCACATATGGATTATACACTTGTCACGCTCAGGAAAGCATGAGGTATTATTTAACCACGTTTGTACTATATAGACTGATTGTTTGCTAACTAATCCCTCTCTGTTACCTGTTTTATTCAAGCTGGGAAGCTAATCCAGGATTATCTGTCATTAGCGCAACTCCTTGTTCCCTATTAAAACAATATTAAGATAAACAGTTTATTTAGATTATCCTAAATGTATCATATATCATATCATTTTTTTTACAGTATATGTGAAAACAAAAGCAATAAAATATACATAAAGTGGATTGTGTGTGGACCCCACAAACACATTGGGGAGTGATAACTTTAAACTAATGGGTTCCTAATCAAAATAATTTTTTACACTGTCCCTCATTATAGTCACCTCAAAATAACTAAAATGATTTTAATTATTCAGACAGTTAACTGGCGATTCAAGTAAAGACCATACGGTTTGTTTTTTCAGCACGTAGTATTTTTCCTTGAGGCCTTCCATGCAGACACAGTCAGGTTCTGGTTTTAGAATTCAAAGATGCAGTGTATATCACTATGACAATTGTAACAGTATAGTACAGTTGACCAGAGGCGTCCAGCATCCATTGACTAGCGGCCACTTGCATCCATTGACTAGTGGTGCCCAGCACCCTTGGATCTTACCTTCCTACTTCCTTCCTCTGCAGTTGGGCAGTCTGCTCTCCAATTGTCTCCAACAATCAGAATGTTGCTTAGGAGAGGACAGGGAGTCAGTGACTAATAGGAATAGTTTGTGTCTGTCCTCTGATGCTGGCCACACACACTGCAGTATCTGTAACAATATAAGGCAACTTGCAATCGGGTCATTATTGGGCATGTCAGGAGAGGACCATAGATGCCCTCTGTTGGCTGTGGGTACTTTCATCTTACAACAGCACTAAGTGGACTTAGTCATCATCCTCTGTGTTTATTTATAGGGCCTCACAGGCAATCATCGGCCTCACAGGCAATCACAGGCAATCATCGTAATATATGACATATATGAATACAATAAACATAATAACAGATATATGATGCAATTAAGCATCATAACACAAACATGGATAAGCTAACAATTGCAGCTAGCATGGATAGAGGTACGAATTCCATGTGTGTCAGGAAACAAGCAACAAAAAAATCAGCATTACATGACATCAGGGACATATGAGGGAGACGAACATGAGACATAGTGCAGAGTGGACCCTGCCTGTCAGAAGACAGCCAGCTGCTGGCCCAGTGTCTCATCAAAATGTGCTCATTTACATGTCCACTTACTTGGGCTGAGTAGTAGGATATTACTGTGGTGGCAGCAAAACATCCCATTAGCTGCATTTGGCCACATTCTTAGCATTAAGTTTTTAGCCAAAATGAACACTCATTAATTTTTGCTGATAAATTCCGAGTAGTTTATATGACATATTTGTTAGCTACAATGTAAAAACTACAAAGTGACCTGCTTGACTGGTCATATAATAAACTGATCTTCCTAAAGCTATAACTGATGGCAAAGAAAATGACATAATATCATTGGATTAAAGGTCTCACTTTGCAATCTATTCATTTTCAACGGTTAGATTTTCTGAAATACCATGTGTGAAATTGTGCAGGGTTTCCAGACACAAGGGAACTCACAAGAGCTACAAATGTTATTACTTAATCTATTTAGTACAAGCATAATTCTATATTTCTGTATTTCTAAATGCTCACAGGAGGTCCACAATTTATTGGTCATGACATAATGATATATATTATAGCCGTAATGATGTTGAAGGTTCCTGTAGTGACATGGCTACCTTACTGCAAGCTTGTCTATAGGGATCCATTAACAGGTATATAGCTTTCTGAGTAGCTTGCAACATGTTAAGTGACACTAAAGTATAATTAAAAGCCTCTTCATTTTCTGCATGAGTCCATGTTGAAGTCTTATTTTCTGTCAGCGGACAGTAATTCAAACCATAGTGAGGCCTATATAATTAACACTCCGCAAAGTATTGTCAAGAGCTTTGTATCTTGAAGTAAAGTTGTTGTCTTTTTTAATAATAAAATTAGCTATCATTCATTACAGCTATCATTTTCCTCATTATTAAAGTGGGTGGAAAAAAATTGCATAAATTCAAATTTAAAGCAAGTGATTTCACAACTCACAAGCAAAGCAAAGTTTAAGATATGCTTAGAAAATATATATTTTAGAAAGAGTTATAAAATGTATATAATAGTAATTTAATCTTAAACAGAAAACAGAAAAACTATTTGTATATAGGGATATTTCAATTGCACCTTTTACAATAGCTACAGTTCCATAGTTTGGAGTTTGGAGTTCCATAGCTCCAAACAAAACTAGATTCACATAACCACACCCACAATCATGTGATGCCACTATCCACATAGGCCCCATTCCATTCAGGAGCTGCAAATCGGGACAGTCCTGACAAAGTTGTAACTATTGGGGTGTTTGATATATTGTATATAATCCTGTTGCTAAAGTGTTACAATGGTGTCACTTTGCAGGGAGATAAATCAATCTTTGTTATTTTGGTTTTATTTTACTCATATACTTTATATTAAGCCAATATTTTTGCTTTTGTTGGTTTGTAAAGTTTAAAATGCTATACGTTGCTATATTTATAGTTTTAAAGAAGGTTTTTCAAAATTGACATATTAAACTAGCAAACTTCTTGTGTTGGTGTAAGACTTGGCTCAAGAATTTCCTTGAAGTGGGCAAATTTCTGGCATATTACAAACTACGTAGAGTTGTTCGACCAATCTATAGGGTTGAGGAAAGAGTCAAGAATTGGCTTGCACATGGCAGGGGCGCACGCAAGATTTAAAAAAACAAACAAAGAGAGAGCTGCTGCGCACTTGGCCGCGCTTGCGCAGCAGCTCCATTTCAGCGGCACTACACTGAACGGCAGCCGCGGCACTGTCAAAGAAGCGTCCGCGGTGGTGCCGTATTGTAATACAATAATGCAACAATAATACAATACAGTGTCGCTATGTAGGGACACTGTTCTTCGCGGAGGGGAGGGATTTCTGGAGAACCAGAAACCCCCCCTGCGTGCGCCCCTTCTTGGGGAGCTATTCGTCTTACAGCTTAAATTTTATTTAACAATTGTCTGACACAAAGTGTGAATCAGGGTCTAGACAGATTATACTGATTACAGGACAATTTGGTAAAAGATGAAAATACAGTCAGCTTTTGAACACTTCACTTTCTCTGACTTACTGATTTAAGACTATAAATATATTGAGCATCTATAAGTTTGTAGGCCTTTACCTTATACTCTTGTTTGGTGATGGTTTAATCTTAGGAAGAGTGAGCAGTCAGGGAGAAAACAAAGCAGGGGATAAGTGTAGCCCCTTGTCCATCTTTGGGTGTGGTAAGTGAATACACTCAGGTGCCTACTTCTAGACATCCTCATACTTACCAATGTTAAACTCAATCTTATACTCCATGGTTACAGCAGGTAGTTAACCGGACAGATGCCCCTGCACCTGCAGATTTTGTAATAAGCAAGACTTAATTGTGAAACTGAAGCAGGCATGGCACAATAACAGTTATCAATCAGAAACACAGAAAATTCCCAATCAAATTATTTTTATTAATAACAAACACCAAAATATGTAAAATATGCAGTTAAAAATAATGCAGTACAATATATATAGGACATTTGTAAGGCAGTTCACCTCCACAAGAGACAGATCCCGGTTAAACAGAGAAGAAGTGACCCTATTTTCTACAAGTTTACAGGTAATCTCCTCTTTTAAAGGCTTAGGGCTACATTTACTTAACTGCAGGTTTGATAAAGTGGAGATGTTGCCTATAGCAACCAATCAGCTTCTAGATATCATTTGTTTAGTACATATTACAAAATAACAGCTAGAATCTGATTGGTTGCTATGGACAACATCTCCACTTCTGCAAACCTGCAGTTTAGAAAATATATCCCTTAGACTCGAAAGTAAAAGTGTGAGAACACCCCAGTATAAATAGGTCATCTAATTCACAGATTAAATGGACATGTTAAAACACTATAACATACAAATCATTAAAATCATAAAATCAGTAAAATCATAATTGTCATTATACCCAAAGAGGACTATGGTATTGAGATTATAAATCCAAAATGTCTCACTTTTTCTTAAGAGGGAAAGTTGATCTCCACCTCTGTAATAATAATAAATTTGTTAAATGCTAAGCATTTTAGGTAAGTAGGATAGCTATTATGATGTAAAGAGCTGGTATATTTTATGTGTGTCAGCATTAGATTTTATGGGGCATATTCAATTCTCGCCGGAAACGCTGAAAATCTCGCGGTTCGCGCACGATTACCGTTATTGCGATAATCGTGCGTGGAAAAAATGTTAACACGGTAATTTTCTCGCTGGATTTCAGCTCGCAGCTCCCTGAGCTGAAATCCAGCTACATATTACCGTATTAACGGAACTAGTTTTTCCGCGGCGCGGAAAACTAACAATTGAATATGCCCCTATGTGCTTTTGAAGCTCATATAATATGTGCTGTAACCTTCTGTTTGTTCTACCAACATATTGTATACCATATATACAGACAAAACAATAAATGTGCAACGTATGTGAATAATCAAGTAAGAGCTCTATAAATTTTAAATATGTTTTTCCCATTACTATGTAATATAAAATCAATTAACATATTAAAACAGAACTTACATTTTTTTTTATTACATGCAGATATTAGAGATATTATTATTAATATGCTTTAGAGATGATGCTAGCTTGACTTTAAAGTTAGAAGATTTGCTAGAAATAGATACAGGTGTTTTATTAATTATAGCATATAATAATAATAATAATAATAATAATAATAATAATAATAATATTAATAATAATCTATTTATATAAAAGACCAACACTGCTCCTCACTTTTATAAATACACACACAAAACACACAAACAAATTTTGTAAAATGCTTGGAATGACTCTTTTGTGTACTTGCGTATTCCTACTGACTAGATTTTCGTCATTTCTTGGGCTTTTTTTGTTTGGTTTATTTAGGTTTTTTGGGTGGGAGTTACCATTTATAACGACCTTTGCTATTTCAATTCGATTTTCTATCCATTCATTTTATTTGCACTTAGTGTTAAATTAATAGGAATATACTAATTAATTTAAGCAGTAAAGTGTAACTGTGAGGCCACCTAAAAGGTAAATGTCTGCTGTGGGAGTAACTGCACAGCAAGAAGCAGCAAAAAGACGAAGGGCGGAGCGGCATAAAGCCCGACGACAAACTATGAAGAGAACACGAAACGTGATCGTCATCACCATGCAAATCTGATTCCTCAACAAATTGCCCCCGCAGAGAAAACAATCCAAGAGCGAACAAGACAGAGGTAATATCGCGTCAACACCTACAAAGTCAGTGAAGAAGATGCCACGCCATTCTTGATATCGGTAACTTGGATGAAACAAATAATAATGCTCATAACTGTGGTCCCATGAATTGTATTTGTGAATTTTGACACACTAAGCAAACTATTCAATCAATGCAGCCACAAGGGTAAAGTTAAATTGGGTGCAATAAGCTTTGTCACTATTATTGAGCACTTAATAAAAAGACAGCATGAACATTCAAATAACACTCTTATTTTTTTCTGTCATTTTGACAGGCTTTTAACGAGTAATAATAATAATAATAATAATAATAATAATAATAATAATACTCATAAGGATTTTCCCAATGTTTTCTAATTATAGCCTCTATTTTTAAAGCTTCTTGTTAATCTCAGAAATAAAACTTTATGTTTCACTAATAAATTTATTGCAATCAATCTTATCTAAAATTTGTTTAATCTGTGTTAGTTTATATAAGTTATAATAACCCTTTACAACCAATCTATTATATAAACGTTGGGCTGGCTTACTGGAGCTCAGACATTTTGTATCCTGAGCAAATTATGGAAAATGGGAACTTTCGGTTTTCTTATATGTGAAAAAACAAATTTGCAAATGTAGTTTTCACAGAATTCGACAAAGCATGTCCCAGTATCAGACAGAATTACTTATTACACTCTAAGGTAGAATAATTGTTCATCTTTACATAATAATAAGTGTCACTTAATAATTATGAATATTCTTTGTAATAAGCTACACGGGTTAAAATTACAATACCCTCACCTTTACTTCTTTTATAATAAGACTTTGTTAGCGTATAATTGTTTTTCAGCTTGTCTCTATGGTTTAGATCGGTTCCCAAACTGTGCGCCGCGGCTCCCAGGGGTGCCGCGGCGCTGTCACTGGGGTGCCGTGGGCCAGACATAAAAACAAAACACAGAAACTTACCAATCCGCCGGACGCCGGGACCCAGCAGCCTCCTCTCTCCTGCAGCTGTCACTGAATATCGACGTCAGTAACAAGCTGCAGGAGAGAGGAGGTTGCTGGGTCCCGGCGCCCGACGGATTGGTAAGTTTATGTGTTTTGGTTTTTTTTATGGCTGGCGCCTGGCGCGTGGCAGAGTAAGAGGGATCATGGCAGAGGAGGGGGACAGAGGATGGTGACAGCGGGACAGAGGAGGAGAGCAGAGGATGGTGACAGCGGGACAGAGGTTGGTGACAGGATGGTGACAGCGGGACAGAGGAGGAGAGCAGAGGATGGTGACAGTGGGACAGAGGATGGTGACAGCGGGACAGAGGAGGAGAGCAGAGGATGGTGACAGCGGGACAGAGGAGGAGAGCAGAGGATGGTGACAGCGGGACAGAGGTTGGTGACAGGATGGTGACAGCGGGACAGAGGAGGAGAGCAGAGGATGGTGACAGCGGGACAGAGGAGGAGAGCAGAGGATGGTGACAGAGGTTGGTGACAGGATGGTGACAGCGGGACAGAGGAGGAGAGCAGAGGATGGTGACAGAGGTTGGTGACAGCGGGACAGAGGAGGAGAGCAGAGGATGGTGACAGTGGGACAGAGGAGGGGGACAGAGGATGGTGACAGCGGGACAGAGGAGGGGACAGAGGGTGGTGACAGCGGGACAGAGGAGGGGGACAGAGGATGGTGACAGCGGGGCAGAGGATGGTGACAGCGGGGCAGAGGAAGGGGTCAGAGAGCAGAGGATGGTGACAGCAGGGCAGAGAAGGGGGACAGAGAGCAGAGGAGGGGCACAGTGGGGCAGAGGAGAGGCACAGCGGGGCAGAGGAGGGGGACACAGCGTGAGAGGGGCAGTGGAGTGGGACACAGCGTGAGAGGGCAGAGGAGGGGACATTGTGAGAGAGGGCAGAGGAGGGGGGACAGCGTGACAGAGCAGAGGAGGGGGGACAGCGTGACAGAGGGGGCAGTGTGAGAGAGGGCAGTGTGTCTGGATGCAGAGGGGGCAGTGTGTCTGGATGCAGAGGGGGCAGAGTGCCTGAGGGCAGAGTGTCTGGATGCAGAGGGGGCATTTTTGTATACAACTAAATAAGTATTTCTGTCCTGACCTAAATACTTATTACAATTTTTTGACCCAACTACTTCTAAAACAGGACTGCTCAATAATTATTTTGGAGGGGTGCCTTGAAAAAATTTGGAGACTCTAAGGGTGCCGCGAACTGCAAAAGTTTGGGAACCACTGGTTTAGATGATCCTTTTTTATTTATTTTTATACTGGTGATTTATTTATATCTTATTTGTGAGTTCTAGAACATTTCTGTATAGGGACCTTTAGCATAAGATTGCTAAAACATTTATGGTATTCTAAAGAGGTTTTTTACACTTCAGTATTTCTGGATCTGATCCTATAGTATTTTCAGCAGGAGGGGCGTGTCCAGCACTGCATAAGGTGTGAGGGTGTCTAGAAATACAGCCAGTTCATATTATACCAAAACAGAAGTGCCCCAGTTCATATTATGCCAAAAAATAGTGTCCCGAGATCATATTATGCCAGATAGAAGCGCCCCCAGCTCCTATTATGTTACACAGTAGTGCCCCCAGCTCCTATTATGTTACACAGTAGTGCCCCCAGATCATATTATGTTACACAGTAGTGCCCCCAGATCATATTATGTTACACAGTAGTGCCCCCAGCTCATATTATGTTACACAGTAGTGCCCCCAGATCATATTATGTTACACAATAGTGACCCCCAGATCATATTATGTTACACAGTAGTGCCCCCAGATCATAATATGTTACACAGTAGTGCCCCAGATCATATTATGTTACACAGTAGTGCCCCCAGATCATATTATGTTACACAGTAGTGTCCCCAGCTCATATTATGTTGCATAGTAGTGCTCGCAGCTCATATTATGTTACACAGTAGTGCCCCCAGATCATATTATGTTACACAGTAGTGCCCCCAGATCATATTATGTTACACAGTAGTGCCCCCAGATCATATTATGTTACACAGTAGTGCCCCCAGATCATATTATGTTACACAGTAGTGCCCCCAGATCATATTATGTTACACAGTAGTGCCCCCAGCTCATATTATGTTACACAGTAGTGCCCCCAGATCATATTATGTTACACAGTAGTGCCCCCAGATCATATTATGTTACACAGTAGTGCCCCCAGAACATATTATGTTACACAATAGTGCCCCCAGATCATATTATGTTAGACAGTAGTGCCCCCAGATCATATTATGTTACACAGTAGTGCCCCCAGATCATATTATGTTACACAGTAGTGCCCACAGATCATTTTATGTTACACAATAGTGACCCCAAATCATATTATGTTACACAATAGTGCCCCCAGCTCCTATTATCTTACACAGTAGTGCCCCCAGATCATATTATGTTACACAGTAGTGCCCCCAGATCATATTATGTTACACAGTAGTGCCCCCAGATCATATTATGTTATACAATAGTGCCCCCAGATCATATTATGTTAGACAGTAGTGCCCCCAGCTCCTATTATGTTGCATAGTAGTGCTCGCAGCTCATATTATGTTACACAGTAGTGCCCCCAGATCATATTATGTTACACAGTAGTGCCCCCAGATCATATTATATTACACAATAGTGCCCACAGATCATTTTATGTTACACAATAGTGACCCCAGATCATATTATGTTAGACAGTAGTGCCCCCAGCTCCTATTATCTTACACAGTAGTGCCCCCAGATCATATTATGTTACACAGTAGTGCCCCCAGATCATATTATGTTACACAGTAGTGCCCCCAGATCATATTATGTTACACAATAGTGCCCCCAGATCATATTATGTTAGACAGTAGTGCCCCCAGCTCCTATTATGTTGCATAGTAGTGCTCGCAGCTCATATTATGTTACACAGTAGTGCCCCCAGATCATATTATGTTACACAGTAGTGCCCCCAGATCATATTATGTTACACAATAGTGCCCCCAGATCATATTATGTTACACAATAGTGCCCCCAGATCATATTATGTTACACAGTAGTGCCCCCAGCTCCTATTATCTTACACAGTAGTGCCCCCAGCTCCTATTATGTTACACAGTAGTGCCCCCAGCTCCTATTATGTTACACAGTAGTGCCCCCAGATCATATTATGTTACACAATAGTGCCCCCAGATCATATTATGTTAGACAGTAGTGCCCCCAGCTCCTATTATCTTACACAGTAGTGCCCCCAGCTCCTATTATGTTACACAGTAGTGCCCCCAGCTCCTATTATGTTACACAGTAGTGCCCCCAGATCATATTATGTTACACAATAGTGCCCCCAGATCATATTATGTTAGACAGTAGTGCCCCCAGCTCCTATTATGTTGCATAGTAGTGCTCGCAGCTCATATTATGTTAGACAGTAGTGCCCCCAGCTCCTATTATGTTGCATAGTAGTGCTCGCAGCTCATATTATGTTACACAGTAGTGCCCCCAGATCATATTATGTTACACAATAGTGCCCCCAGATCATATTATGTTACACAATAGTGCCCCCAGATCATATTATGTTACACAGTAGTGCCCCCAGCTCCTATTATCTTACACAGTAGTGCCCCCAGCTCCTATTATGTTACACAGTAGTGCCCCCAGCTCCTATTATGTTACACAGTAGTGCCCCCAGATCATATTATGTTACACAGTAGTGCCCCCAGATCATATTATGTTACACAGTAGTGCCCCCAGATCATATTATGTTACACAGTAGTGCCCCCAGATCATATTATGTTACTCAGTAGTGCCCCCAGATCATTTTATGCCAAACAGAAGTGGCTCCAGGTCATATTATGCCATTATAGCTTATTGTAATTTGTGCATTTGTCAACATACATTATTATATTCCATGCGTATTTATGTTATTGGTTATATGGTAGACAGATTTCTTCTTAAATGTCACTAGGTAGAATAGTAACTCGAGGATAAGACAGAACAAGAGGTCTGGGCTGAAGAATGAGTGCATACAAATACCATATCAACTTTGTCATCTGGCCAACAAGGTCATTGAATAATACTACCCTGGGACAGACTCCTAGGCACTCTCTCCCCAGGGAACCAATGGTCCCCAGCCAGCAGGAGGAAGACACTCTGGGGTTAGCACTATCATCTTGCTACCTATTAGAATATAGCTATTACCCTAGTCTGCCCTATTACTTCCATCCAGGGCTGCCGAGAGGGGGGGGGAGCGGGTAATAATTACCCAGGCCCGGGCATGTCAGGGGACCCGGCCCGGGCCCTCGCGCCAACCATTTTTTATTTTATTTTTTTCCAAAACTAATTTTGTTTTTTATTTTTTTGTTTTTTCGGCGGGGGGGGGTTTGGTCGTTGGTGGGTAGTTAAAAAAAAAACAAAACCATACTCACGTGATTGCGGCACCGGTGTCCATCCTCTATGCTGCTCTGTGCTCCATTGCTCCAGACTGACTGAATGACATCATCATGTCACGCCTAGCATTCAGTCAGTCTGGAGCAATGGAGCACAGAGCAGCAGAGAAGACAAGAAGTAAGAGAGAAGTAAAGGTAAGTGAAGGGATGAAAACGGGGGGGGGGGGGTTAAAAAATGGGGGGGGGGAGCATGACACAGACGGGTTAAAGAAAGGAGGGACAGTAGCAGCATGACACAGAGGGGTTAAAGAAAGGAGGGACAATAGCAGCATGACACAGAGGGGTTAAAGAAAGGAGGGACAATAGCAGTATGACACAGAGGGGTTAAAAAAGAGGGACAATAGCAGCATGACACAGAGGGGTTAAAAAAAGAGGGACAAGCAGCATGACACAGAGGGGTTAAAGAAAGGAGGGACAATAACAGCATGACACAGAGGGGTTAAAAAAGAGGGACAAGCAGCATGACACAGAGGGGTTAAAGAAAGGAGGGACAGTAGCAGCATGACACAGAGGGGTTAAAGAAAGGAGGGACAATAGCAGCATGACACAGAGGGGTTAAAGAAAGGAGGGACAATAGCAGTATGACACAGAGGGGTTAAAAAAAGAGGGACAATAGCAGCATGACACAGAGGGGTTAAAAAAAGAGGGACAAGCAGCATGACACAGAGGGGTTAAAAAAAGAGGGACAAGCAGCATGACACAGAGGGGTTAAAGAAAGGAGGGACAATAGCAGCATGACACAGAGGGGTTAAAAAAGAGGGACAATAGTAGCATGACACAGAGGGGTTAAAAAAAAGAGGGACAAGCAGCATGACACAGAGGGGTTAAAAAAAGAGGGACAAGCAGCATGACACAGAAGGGTTAAAGAAAGGAGGGACAATAGCAGCATGACACAGAGGGGTTAAAAAAAAGAGGGACAAGCAGCATGGCACGGGGTTAAAGAAAGGAAGGAGAAACTCAGAGGCACAGGGGGTTAAAGAAAAGAGGAACAAGCAGCATGGCACAGGGGATAAAAAAAAGAGGGGCAAGCAGCATGGCACTGGGGTTAAAGAAAAGAGAGACAAAAGCAGTATGACACAGAGGGGTTAAAAAAGAGGGACAATAGCAGCATGACACAGAGGGGTTAAAAAAAAGAGGGACAAGCAGCATGACACAGAGGGGTTAAAGAAAGGAGGGACAATAACAGTATGACACAGAGGGGTTAAAAAAAGAGGGACAAGCAGCATGACACAGAAGGGTTAAAGAAAAGAGGAACAAGCAGCATGGCACAGGGGATAAAAAAAAGAGGGGCAAGCAGCATGGCACTGGGGTTAAAGAAAAGAGAGACAAAAGCAGTATGACACAGAGGGGTTAAAAAAGAGGGACAATAGCAGCATGACACAGAGGGGTTAAAAAAAAGAGGGACAAGCAGCATGACACAGAGGGGTTAAAGAAAGGAGGGACAATAACAGCATGACACAGAGGGGTTAAAAAGAGAGGGACAAGCAGCATGACACAGAGGGGTTAAAGAAAGGAGGGACAATAGCAGCATGACACAGAGGGGTTAAAAAAAGAGGGACAATAGCAGCATGACACAGAGGGGTTAAAAAAGAGGGACAAGCAGCATGACACAGAGGGGTTAAAAAAAGGGACAAGCAGCATGACACAGAAGGGTTAAAGAAAGGAGGGACAATAGCAGCATGACACAGAGGGGTTAAAGAAAAGAGGGACAAGCAGCATGGCACAGGGGTTAAAAAAAAGAGGGGCAAGCAGCATGGCACTGGGGTTAAAGAAAAGAGAGACAAAAGCAGCATGGCACAGGGGGTTAAAGAAAAGAGGGACAAAAGCAGCATGGCACAGGGGGTTAAAGAAAAGAGGGACAAGCAGCATGGCACAGGGGGTTAAAGAAAGGGGCAAAGGCAGCATGGAGGGTGCAGTGTGATCATAAGGGGGCATAGCGTGGTGATGATAACGGGGCACAGTAATGTGTGTGTGATGGCACGGAGCTTTTGGCAATGTAGTGTGTGTGAGGTAGATGGTGGCTAATTAATGGCTGCTATTTTGTTTGCGGGGTAATGGGAATACTATTTTAATGTTGGGGCTGGAGGAAGGCCTAATTATTAATCATGGATGTTATTGATTTAACGGTGGGGCTGGCTGTAATTTTCTAAATGTAGCCATTTTTTTCCCAAATAGGTCCTCCAACATTCCATGATCCAGACAAGCCGCAACTAAAGAAACCAGCAGCCACATGTGGTAAAAGTGAGAAGAACAGGTAGGACAGAGCAGCATAGTGTGTGAAATGTTGTGATTCTAGTAGGGACAATGTCAATGTTTGGTGAGCCCAGTGGGCACAGGCCAAGACTGAACTCTTTCTGTACACACTGCATTCTTCCTATACTACACAAGGGTGCTAGGTGTCCTGAAAGTCAGGAGTGCTTGGACAAATGTCACGCTCCACGGAATTCAGGACCTAGTGATTTTATTGTGCTAGCCACGCCCCAACGGCGCATTGCCACGCCCCCAATTGTGTGACCATACCCATGAAAAATTTTGCACCAAAATTTTCTTGCTTACTCAACTATAAGGGGGGGCCCTATGAATTTGTTATACCGGGGCCCTGAATTCCTCTTGGCAGCCCTGCCTCCATCACCGTGGGAACAATGAAGAGTATATAACCTGAGCCTTTGGCCTGTATGGGGGTGATTGAGTGACTAGGAACTGTGCTTCCGTCCCATGATTACGCTGTGCTTGTAAGACATTTATCTGCTTGGTAACTCACCTGTGTTGTCGTCTACTGAATAAATTGTGATTTGGTTGCAACAATCTGCCTAGGTGAATTTCAAAGACCCCACCAGTACGTACGGTCTTCACATGCATTGTAAGTGCATATGTTGTTGATACATTTTGTTTATTAAGAAAACAGTACAAAATGATTTTCCTTTTTATAGAGTAAAGATAGTGTAACGCCCCCTAGTGGCGTTTTAGTAAACGCTGCACCCCAGTGAATACAGGAGGGGTCACCTATAGGGCAAGTTAGGTGTTTGTGAAAAGTGACACAAACTGGTTTATATGGTGATAACCCAGCCCAGCCTGTGAGAGACTGAGTGAGAGGATAGAGGGGCTGTCAGCAAGGGGGGAGAGAGACACCTCAGGAGAGAGACACCCAAGAGACAGACAGAGATAGGGGCAGGACCAGCAGAGATGATGTGACAGCTGGGGACTTTGGACAGTGGAGTTGGGTGTTCCAGGGTCCCCTGGCATTGCCCAGGAGCGGGTGAGTGGTGGCTGCTGCCTAGAGACAATCACTACTGTGCCCATGAGTGGGTGAGCCTATAAGGGGAAGGACCCCAAAAGAGAAATGGGGATTACTGCATGCAGTAGCGGGGCTGCATATACAAATGGCAGTAGTCCCTAATTCCAGAGAGGGGGAGAATCCCATATCACTAAAGAGAAACACAAGAGAGAGCGAGGAAAAGACCCTGGAGTGGTGGTTCCTGCAAAAGGTATGGTAGCTGAAGTGTCAGAGCCAGAGGCTGTGCATACACAGAGAGAAGTGTCAGAGCCAGAGGCTGTGCGTACACAGAGAGAAGTGTCAGAGCCCAAAGGAGAAATCATCCCCACAGAGGAGGTTTAAAGTTACACAGCGTGTGTCAGAGCTGCATTGAGAAGCTGCCTGCTTGTTATCATCCATGTGAATGCTCCTGCAAAGAAGGGGTGAACTGTAGTGAAGTATGGAGTACTGGAGTGTAAGAGACCTGTGAACTATGTTATATAACATCTAGATAACATTAAGAACTGTGCAGGAGGAGTAAGGAGCGGTATATATATTTCTTTATTGCTGTAACCATTATGATAATCGTGCTGGAGGAAGAGGAGTGTAAATAAAGAGCTCAGTTTATCATAGAGATGGTCTGGCGCCAAAATTATTGTGACTTTTATTGCACTGCTCCACAAAGTGACATCACCTGTGTCCCACTACTTACAAAGAAACACCTGCATGTGCAGGGACCCCCTGGTCATTTACACCCATACACCTCAGCTAAACAGGGCTTGAGAAGGAGGTGCATTGTGTATCCTTTGCACCCCACACTACACACAGTGACAGGGGGTTACAATGTTTTAAATACTATCTGACAGCAGCGAATATCACACCTTTTTACACAGTGTTTAAGGTTCTTTCAACTCATCTTTATATTGAGTGTTTTCTCATTTATTACACCTATTATTATTTAATTTATACAGAGAGCATTATATGTATACTTTTATTTCAATCACTTTCTGGAATAATATACAAGAGGAGAATTATATAACGCCTTATCTTATATTTAAATAGGTGAGTGTAATATTGTATTTTTGGAATTGTATGTGAGAAATACTCTTCAGCCAACATAGAGAAAAAAATCCTTTATTTCTTAAGGCACATTTCTCTCCTAAAATAAGGTAAATGTTGCATACCTTGGGAACACTGATATCTAAATTGTATACTACACTTTATATTTCTTACTTCTTTTCAGGGATCCATCTATACTGCGGGGACTTGTACCATGTAACCACCCACTGATTCCAAACCTATTTTTGTTTTGTGTTTTTATTTTTTTTTGGAAGTGTTTCAATTTCAAGAGCTATTTTCATCATTAGAGGTTAGTCCACTACAGGGCATATATATTGTAACATGTCCATTTAATCTCTTAATGATGATTTATTTCTATCTGGCTGTTCCCACAAGTAGCACACAAGTAGCATAAAGGCTTACTTCCCTGGTTAACAAGATTCTTTCTCTCTGTGTTTATTATACATTCCTAAAAATGTTCTACTTGTGACTTATATTGTATCATTTTATGCAGTGTACTACATGGTCTTTCCGATTCAGAGTCGAGTCTTAGCTGACCTGTTTGTAGGAGCTGTGGACTTCAAGAAATTTCTATCACTTATATGACTTTGACTACTGAACCTATACATTGGCCACTGGCCTTTTTCTCACACTTGTGAGTAGTGGTCCTGTTTTATCTCTTTTTATTCAGTATACAAAATAAATGTGCACCAGATGCTTTGATGACATGAAGCATGACATTTATTGCATCTTTTCCTCCTGCATAGCACTTAGATGCACAAGTCATAATTGCAGAACTTCACATGATGATCCCAGAGCTAACTAACCCCCTGGGATTGTCACTCTGCCTCTCATTCTTTCAGTGCCTGTGTTATTAAGGTTTCTTGTCTCACCTTTATCTTACCTCATTCATCATCATCATCATCATCATTTATTTATATAGCGCCAGCAAATTCCGTAGCGCTTTACAATTGGGAACAAACATTGATAAGACAATACTGGGTAATACATACAGACAGAGAGGTAAGAGAACCCTGCTCGCAAGCTTACAATCTATAGGACAATGGGAGTTAGAAACACAAGGGCACGTGCTACATCATATTGCACAATGGACCAGCTAGAACGCAAAGGTAAAAGTACTGAGTGGGCTGTGTGTGGCAATGTTGGTCAGAGGGTTGTTGTCTTGCGTTAGCAGTGTAGAGAATGGTAATAGGGTAATCTAGGGAAATTAAGATGGTGGTTGAGGAATATCATAACCTTGTCTGAAGAGGTGGGTTTTCAGTGAACGCGTGAAGGTTTGAAGACTAGAGGAAAGTCTTACTGTGCGAGGGAGGGAATTCTACAAAGTGGGTGCAGCCCGAAAAAAGTCCTGTAACCGAGATTGGGAGGATGTGATGAGAGTGGAAGAGAGACGCAGATCTTGTGCAGAACGTAGGTGTCGAGTTGGGAGATATTTCGAGACAAGTGAGGAAATGTTGGTATCTTATCTCCTGTTCTGCCCTCTGCCTCACTTGGCACTTACAGGTGGATAGGTCTAATACAGGGTCCTCACAGAATGTCTCTTAGAGGGGAGATGCATGTTGCTGCACACTCGGCATCCTGATGAACATGTGGAGTAGCTTTACCCCCCAAACTCTCACTGCTATTACTAGCAGCATAACAGACTAAATTCACGGTGGCATAGTGGTTAGCACGTCTGCCTTACAGCACTGGGGTCATGAGTTCAAATCCCGACCATGGCCTTATCTGTGAGGAGTTTGTATGTTCTCCCCGTGTTTGCGTGGGTTTCCTTCGGGTGCTCCGGTTTCCTCCCTACATACTGGTAGGTTAATTGACTGCTAACAAATTGACCCTAGTCTCTGTCTGTGTGTGTGTGTGTGTGTGTGTGTGTGTGTGTTAGGGAATTTAGACTGTTAGCCCCAATGGGACAGGGACTGATGTGAATGAGTTCTCTGTACAGCGCTGCGGAATTAGTGGCGCTATATATAAATAAATGGTGATGATGATGATGAACTCTGTGGCAAACTGGGTTGCGAGCCTCACACTTGGAACTCAGGCTCTCTTTTACACTTGAATGCATAATGCTGAGCTCAGCTAAGTCCTTGAGTCTCCCTCTGGGAAATCTTGCTGACACACATTTATCACACTATGTCTATCACTATCCACAGTCAATGCTGCATGTCAGAAACATACTGAGTTAGGAAGCGCTCTAACCATGAACCAAGTGTTTGGACGTAGATGCAAAGTGTTTGAACTTAAAGTTGAGTTACAACATACTCTCAAAGTTTTACTGTTAAACAGAGTTTTTACCCAGGCACTGTAGGGTACATCTAAATGCTCCAATCCCACCACCACACAGCTGACCCAGATGTGGCCCCACACATGCCAATAAACCAGGGGGAGATACAAAGGTACCAGGGGTGAAGGGGATTTGCATAAAAAACATAGCATGCTGGAAACATAAGGCTAGAAATAGTAGAGCAGCATTATGTATACGTATACACATACAATACTGTGCAAAAGTTTTAGGCAGGTGTGGAAAAAAATGTTGCACTACTACTTACTCCGCTTTCACAAGGGTAATTAAACTTTCTAATAATGCCTCTATCCAGTTACACTCCATAAAAATTGTACACATTTGTTTTTCTGGCTCATCCAGAGGTAAAACGGTACAGGGTAACCTGGTAAAGAAAGACATTCTGCAATATTCAAAGCATCACATTGCATAGGTTCTTGCATAACTGGACAATTAGCAATAACATGTCCTGGTATACCACACCTAAAACGTTTAAGCACATTATTGTCAAGTCTTTTGTGTGGCCGGGATCTTCCTGGCCTCCCTAGTCAGTCTCCAGGCCCGATGCAAACAGTCTCTTCATTTTTACCTCCTCTTAACTGCCCAGCACCCGTTTCCCACGGAACAGTCTTACTAGATGTTACTGAAGTCCGCTATCATGGATCTAAGGGGCGCTTTAGTGCAGCCAGTAGTTCCTCTGCCACCGGATACCTCTCCACCAACTTGTCTGTGGGTCCCCGTGGCTTTACTATTTGCACAAAACCTTGAGCAAGGACCTCAAGTAATGGTCCATGACAACTCTTTTCACCATCTGCAGATCAGTAATGTATTGGGCTCTAACCATTTCTTGGTCTGCTGGATAAGGTCATGCATTTGTGAGCAAGGAGGCTTGTCGATGGAGTAAACCCAGCGGTGCATAACTGGCAATCGGGGCAGGATTTTCATTTTTAGCAGTCCCTTCCCCCAGTCAGAGCAGCAACTCAGACTGAGACTGACATCCATTAAACACCTCTCACAAGTGCAACCATTAACCAATCTGCTGTCAAACTGGCCAAACAGAAGACCCAAAGTGGGCTTGTAAATGGAGCCCATCCTTCTCTTTCCACTTACACTCCAGGGATCCTTACCAGCTTTTCCCTAAAATTGAACACACACTTTGGGAAGCTCCTTTCCACACAAAACAATCTCCCTGGGATTTTTAAAATATGTAGGTCATATATCTGGGATAAACATATCTTCCTAGAAACACTATTCCAGATAGATAGATAGTGTCACAACTAAGTGTGAGGAGAACCTACTAATGCTGACGCAGTTCAAGTAGAAGGTGCGGAGTCCAACGCGCTCCCAGGTTTTCTCCAGGAACCGCGCAAGGAGGTTTGGGTTTTGCTGCAGATGACGTGCAGGTCGTGGTCCTTTACTGCGCCGTATATCGAGGTACAAGGTGGAGAGTGGTCAGGTAAGCTGGTTCGGTAACGTACTAGCAGCGAGGTACACAAGGAGGAGTCCAGAAGGATGGTCAAACAAGCCGAGTCGGTAACTTCAGAAAGTATCAATGCACAGGGACAATCCAATAGAGTGGTCAGACAAGCCGTGGTCAAATAGGAACACTGGAGAGCAAGAGAATAGTCAGAACTAGCCAAGATACACAGGAACGCAGGAGCAAGAATGACCCAATACTCTGGCACTAGCATGGTGTCAGGGTCTTTAAATAGTGTCAGGATCCAACGGGGAATGCCGGTGGCGTGATGTAATCAGCCGGAGCCAGGAATCCGAGTAGCATCTCGTTGCAGCACGGTGGCTAAGTGGTTAGCACTTCTGCCTAACAGAGTTCAATTCCCGACCATGGCCTTATCTGTGTGGAGTTTGTATGTTCTCACCGTGTTTTCGTAGGTTGCCTCCAGGTGCTCCGGTTTCCTCCCACACTCCAAAAACATACTAGTAGGTTAATTGGCTGCTATCAAAATTGACCCTAGTCTGTCTCTGTGTGTGTGTGTGTGTTAGGGAATTTAGACTGTAAGCTCCAATGGGGCAGGGAGTGATGTGAGTAAGTTCTCTGTACAGCGCTGTAGAATCAGTCACGCTATATAAATAAATGATGATGATGATGATGATGCCTTGCGCCACAGAGCCAACGATCCAGCCAGAAGTATCACGTCTGGTTGCCAGACACAGCGGGGGGAACTGACAGGCGGCCGTCCAAAAGAAGAAGAGGGACGGCGCCTGACAGTATACCCTCCTCTCTTCTCAGTCCATTGTTTACAAAATTCTTTGAGTAGATGAGAGGCGTGTAAGTCCTGTTTGTCCACCCAGGACCTCTTCTCAGGACCGAAACCCCTCCAATGAAACAGGAATTGCTGGCTACCATGCAGAGTGTGAGAGTCCAAGATCCGACTGATCTCATATTTTCACCAGAGGAAGACTGAATTGGTACAGGTCGAGATGAAGGCTGAAAGAATTTGTTGAGCACCAACAGTCGTAACAAGGAGACATGAAAGGGGTTGTGGCACTTAAGAGAAGGAGGTAATTTTAACTTGTAACAAACAGAATTTATGACCTGTGAAATGGGGTATGGTCCAATAAAGCGAGGTACCAGCTTCATGGAAGGTACTCTGAGTCTCAAATTTGTAGTGGATAGCCAGGCAACCAGACGCGGCGGGGAAAGTGACAGGTGGCCTTCTCGAAGGAGCGAAGGGAACGGTGCCTGACAGATAGATTGTAGAAGCTATGGATTTTTTTTCTGTTGTCCCCCAGAAAATGTATGTAATTTTCAATGAAAATTATAGGCTGAGTTTCAATTACCATGCAGTCACACACATGTTATGGCCATGGTTTTTGTACACTATGTCATGTCTCTTGAATAATCTATGGTTAGCAAATAGAGAACTAATACAAAATGTTATGTTAATCTGTTGACAGCCTTTATTGTATGCTTTTGTAATACCAGAATATAGTGTGAAAACAGCACAACAGTGTATTGGGATACAAATTTTAGGAAAAGTAACAGTAGAGAAGTCAGAAATGTGATAATATGGATAGCATCATTCATGAGGTTGAGATATTCTCCTTTATTATTTTCTGGGACTGATGTTTCAGAATTATTTTTGTTCTATGCTACTGCCATGACAGTCAATCACTCACACATGTACTCTCCACTAAGACATTTAATTAACACTGCTAAACCTTGCTTTATATACTGTATATATATTTAATATATATTTATAAGCATAGCAGGTTCACCATCTCCTGGGGCAGTCCAGTAGTTAAGGTTAGCTAGCTTACAGCTAGTTTTAATAATAGGTGATAATAGATGATGATGATGACTGGAAATAAGTTTTATGTTTGCATCCCCTCTGAGAGGGAGAATCTGCACTTAAGACAAAATGCTTGGCTGCCATCTCTTATTAATGAGCATTTCTCATGCCGTGAACAGGTCTCCTTTGCAAACAAATGCATCTTTTACTCACCACTCACTCACTGTGGTTGCATTATTAAGCCAGCATTGCCTCTAATCCTTGGCCTGAGCACAAAGTGTATGCTAACAGCCTCAATTTGTGTGCACTGGTAGCTGCATGGAGATACATTGGGATGGTACAGCCAGCAAGATGTGTAGTTCCAGCAAACAAACACAAAAAAAGGATTTCCAATTTCTCGTGGGAGGAAACCGGAGCACCCGGAGGAAACCCATGCAAACACAGGGAGAACATACAAACTCCACACAGATAAGGCCATGAGTTGCGGGAATTGCTGTACACAGAAGTGCTAACTACTTTGCCACTGTGCAATCTAAATGTGATTAGGGTCACTGTCAAGGATTCAAGCTGTTTTAGATAACTTGTGAGCTCACTGTGTAAATAAGATTAGCTTGTCTAAACAAAACCTGTGTACAAGTTTCTAACCAGTGGAACCAGCCACATGACATATGTCATCAATAGATACCAGTCCATAAGGAAGCTATAGAGCAGGAGTGCACTTAGGGGGCTGTGCAGTTACCAAGAAACCCCCCTTTCTCTAGTCATGGAACCTCCCAGTTAGTATGTATATTAAATTTATAATAGCACATTTACAAAAACCAAAGGTTAGTGAATATCTGTTCTAGTGTAAAAACACAAAATATGCAAAGTATATACAAAAAATTGCAAAGAATATACAAAAACAGTAAGAATGAAAAACAGAGAGTCCAAAAGTATAGTCCTTAAATAGAATATGTAGAGATGATTCTTCTTAACTCCGTTGTTAACGTATGAATAAAAGAGGAAACAAAAACAACATAGTGTAACCTATATCACTAAATATATTATCCTCCACAATGTTATTTAATTTACATGTGAATAAAACACTCTGCTAATTAGACTAAAATGAAAGAAAAAGGAAACCAAACAAATATTTTTTAGATCTCCCAAGAATCATGCTCAGTCCTTCACATATGCAAACCTTAGACCAACATATTGAGCCACAAGTTCTGTTAGTAATTAAAATGATATCTGGACATCCTTAAGGTGAAATTACATCCAACTGCAGGAATGATCCAAACAATGTATAAACAAACTAGAGATGCTTACTGACCCCCGTGAAGTGGTTTTGGTTTTGGATCTGGATTAGCTCGTGTTTTGGTTTTGGTTTTGGCAAAACCACCCTCGTGTGTTTTGGTTTTGGTTTTGTATTTTTTTTAGAAAAATTGCTAAATATGCTAAAATCACATAATTTTGCTCTTTTTTTGATCCTACATTATTATTAACCTCAATAACACTAATTTCAAGTCATTTTCAGTTAATTTTGACTTCCTCACTGGTCACAATATTATTTTCATACACTTTTGGACAAATACTGCAGCAACCTGGCTGGATGCTAAGCGACAGAGCAATGACTCAAACACACGGCAGTTCCTAGCACATCTAGGACACATTGGCACACAGCAGTGGCAGAAAAGAAAAGTCAGAAGAAAAGCCTACAATGCCTAGTATTTGTATTTCAGCAATGACAATTAGCAATGGAGCAATGGAGCTCTTCTCTTTGGGTCAATATAACACCATACACTTTTAGTGCAAATTTAGAAGAAAAGCCTACAAGGACTAGTAGTTGTATTTCTGCAATGAGAATTACCAATGGAGCTCTCCTTTCTGTGTGTTACCTATATAACACTGTAGAATTGGACTGCAGAATTAAATCAACCCTGTAAGCACTATTTGTATTTTTCTGCAATGAGATTTAACACTGGAGCTATGGAGCTCTCCTGAATGTCACTGATTACTTAGTTTAACACTGGTTTCACCCTCCTCTTTCAATTCTCTAACTTTGCCTGCCCAACTGCTCTACACTCTATGCCACCCCTTCTGTGTCCTTCTAACAAATGGAGCTAGATCGCCATGGAGGGCGGTATTTATAGATTCCAAAACTCGCGAGATCCGAGATCCGACAACGTCACGATAACGTTTTGCCTCGTTTTCGATTCCAAAAAAGCAGGAAGCTACCGAGCCAACTCTGCTCGGTACTCGGATCCCCAAAGTTCGGGTGGGTTCGGTTTTCAGGAAACAGAGCCCGCCCATCTCTAAAACAAACACACCTAAAAAATTTAAAAATGTGTTTAATATTTATATTATGGATAGTTGCTTTTCACTATTAATTACTCCCCAATAGGAAATAGAAGAGTCTTATAAATATCACTTGCTCGTTTGCATGAAAAAATATAAATTTTTATTACCAGACACATGCTGGAACGTGTTCCTATTAAGATAAAAACATAACAAACAAATTTCTCCATATGAAGTCCAGTATTAGTAGCGATGTCCGCTTACCACGTTTGATGAAACAAGGGCATGTATACGAACTGACGAATCTGAGGTATTAAACGGCCGGTCACCGCAGCTTTTTCTAGACCTCTGATCATCAGACGTTATGGGCAGAGCAACTGGACACGGGTCCCCACTTCCACCAAAGACTTTCAAATTCAATTCTTGTAAAGGTCTGGGGAACTTTGTTTAGGATTCAGTTTTAAATACCCCAGAACCAATCAAATATGCATCGATTTGTAGTTAAAATATATTCATATTTATACAACACACTGTATCGAATACTTTAGTACTAAACAATCAATGTCTAAATGTACATAATATACCAGAAAACATCTAAAAAAACAAACCTAGTTCAACATTACTTCAGCTGTTCGCTATATGCTAATTAGCAGCTAAAAAGCAAAACTTCATAAAACCTACATACAGAGTCATAGCAATAAGTATATTTATCAAAGGCTGTTATCGATAAAAAAAAATAGAAATATCAATTTATGCAAACATCATATTTATTACTTATACATTAATAAGAAAAAATTAAGATAAAATAAATTCAAACACAATTTTTATTTTTGGATAACTTAGGATTTGAACTCAGTCATTTATATATGCTAACCTTAGACCAACAAGTTGAGCCATAAGCACTATCAGTACTTGACATGATAGCTAGACATACATGAATAATTGAACAAACCCAGAAGTGTTTCTTCTTATATATGGGACAATTAATATAAAAACAATCATGTATCATCATGTAAAAAGCCTAATAAAAGTGGTCTTTAGTATGATCATAAAAATACCTGGACTCCTATGAGTAACCTAAAATACAATTTAACTAAAACACATACAGTATAAATGAAACTATTATATTGCATATGGACCAGATCATGAGTATCTACATAGGTTTTCATAAAAAGTCATATTTGTCAGCAGTCTCTATTTAATACAATACTTTGCACTACAAGTGCTTTGGGGTGTCCAATATTCCCCAGTGTGAAACATTAATTTTTCTGGCTGTCAAAAGTCATATCCGAGTACTCTTCCATGGTTGTTTAAGGTCCCTAAGATAAGTCACCCTACGATTGGGCCCACTCTGACTGTGTGGAATAAACTTCGCACCTGGAGTAGTGTGGCAGCCTTTCCCTCCCCTTTGACTCCTATTCTGGGCAATCCAGATTTTCCTCCTGGCTTGTCCAGAATTTCATTTGAGAAGTGGTCTAGAGCTGGAATTATCAACCTCGGCCAGCTGGTGGTCAAAGGGAAACTCTGTTCCTTTCGGGAACTCCAGTCTAAATACTCGCTACCCTCAAACGAGTACTGGAAATATTTTCAGGTGATGCACTATGTCAAGTCAGTGGGAGGGTGCAAATCTCTGGCTAGGGAACCTTCTCCCTTTGAGGCTCTGTGTCTATCTAAAAATACACCCTCTCATACCATTTCAGGTATTTACAAAATCCTAATGAATGATATATTTCAAGTGGCTCCATCGTATACAGGTCCATGGGAGCGTGACCTAGCACCTTATATATCACAAACCTCTTGGCCCCAGATTTATCAAAACACACATACCGTATTTCCCCATGTATAAGATGCACCTTTTTTCAAAAAATGTAGGGTCTAAAAACGGGGTGCGTCTTATACAGGGGAAGTGGGGGACCCAGAGAGGGGGGGTGCAATTGGCAGGTCCGTTCAGCTTTAGTGTGCTAAATGGCTTGCTGTCGGCGGCTGCACACTCTCCCTGCCTGTATCTGCGGAACGGACCTGCAGGGAGAGTGTGCAGTCGCCAGCTGCTCACACGGAATCATCCAGCAATACACCAGGGGAGGGAGAGATGGTTCCAGCGGTGTAGAGGGTTGGCTGTCTTACCGACTCTCCATAGCGCAGAGCAGCACAACCTCTGTCTCTTTCCTCCGGTGACTTGTGCCAATTGATTACAATCAGAGCAGCCAGCCGCAACATTCTCCCTGGCTGTCTCTGCCAAATGGACCTGCAGGGAGAGTGTGCAGTCGCCACCTGCTCACACAGAATCATCCAGCAAATCATAACAGCAAATATTTTTTTTTTGAGTTTCAGAGAAAAAATTGGAGGTGCGTCTTATACAATGGAGCGTCCTATACATGGGGAAATACGGTAGTTGCTCTGTAAGTGCCTCGGTTGTGGAAACTCATTATAAACTTCTGACAAGATGGTATAGATGCCCCTCCACACTACATAAATTTCACCCTCAGATGTCCTCATTATGCTGGAGATGTAATGGAGCTTTTGGTTCTTTGGTGCATATATGGTGGCAATGTCCTCGTATTACTCCCTTTTGGGATGAAGTTATTAGGCTCTCTAAGACTATTGTTGGTCACGAAGTTCCTGTTGATCCGGGTTTTTGGCTACTATCTCTTTCCAATATTCCCTCATCTAAATACAAGAATTCACTTTTAAAACACTTAAACAATGCAGCTAGAGCAGTTATTCCGATGCACTGGAGATCTCGATCCCCCCCTTCAATTAAGGATTGGTTCAACAGAGTGGAATTTTACATGTCAATGGATGATATTATTCTTTCTGTAAATGACAAATACTCAGATTTCACGGCCATCTGGTTTAGCTGGTTGGAGTTTAAGGAAACAGAAGAATTTAAGACCCTTCTTTGTACTCCAACCTCGACCGATTGAGGGATACACATTTAAAAATGTACCCCCTTTAATTCCTATACAAGGCAATTTAAATAGGTAGACCCCTCACCTTTCCAGGGATATGATCTGACAGTTACCAACATTCACCGTGAGAATATTTGAAGATAATTCGAAGAGCTTCTCATATTCTTCCCCCCTTCCTGCCCCTTACCTTCTTTTCTCCTGTTTTTCCCCTATTCCTATCTTTGTCAGCCCCCCTTCTTTTTCTTTTCTTCACCTGTGTCAAATTGTGTTCATTTTGATTCATACAAAAAAAAAAAAAAGAGAAAGAGGAAACAGAGTTGGTTTGCTTGCTTTATTGTATTTATTGACAGATGGACCTCTATCATCTAGACCTTGCATATGTTACGCTGACAACATATTACTGTACTAAATGTAACTATATGCATATTTATGTTGCTTCATCGATAAGGTGCATTGTTGTTTTTTTCTCTTCCTGATAAATAAAGAATTTATAAAAAAAAAAAAAAGTCATATCTGTCAGCAGTATCTACCAAATAATTTTTAGCACTCCCCAGTGCTTTTGGGGTGTCCCTCATAATTGTGCATAAATATTTATGGCTGTCAAAAGTCATATCTGTCAGCAGTATCTACCAAATAATTTTTAGCACTCCCCAGTGCTTTTGGGGTGTTCCCCATAATTGTGCATAAATATTTCTGGCTGTATCTTACCAAATAATTTTTACCACTACAAGTGCTTTGTGCTCAGAATGGATTCAAAGCAGTCCACATATGATCAGAATGAGCAACCAGGTTCTGTCACCAGTCCTGATGTTAGTGTTCCCAGTACGTCATCTGGGCAAGGCGATGTCAAACTACACAGTGTTTCGAAATCAGTCCAAAAAACAAAACCCCCCAAAAAATTTACTGTGTTGAAGCGAAAAAGAAGTGTTACTGAGCAAAAGTTAAGTGCCGATAAAAAAAAAATTGCCAACATGCCATTCTACACACGCAGTGGCAAAGAGAGAATGAGGCCTTCACCTTTGCCTATTAGTGGCAGATCCCAAAAAGTTACCGAGCCTACAAGTGGTGCACAACTACTGTTACGCGTCAAAGCCGAGCTGCAAGATAACAGTAAGGCATTAGAGGATAATGTTTGCTCTGATTCACAAATGACACCAATCCCTGTGGAGAGTCCATCCAACAGTGGTATGTCTAATCGTGAGCATTCTGTTAGTGTACCCATAAAGAAGGGCCCTTTCAGCTGTTCTGCTGATGTATACCTGAACAGCCCGAGTGTAGTCGCTGATACACAAATTGAGGATGCCACTTTGGAAATAGAAGAGGATGAGGGGGAGATTTGTGGAGGTGACGAGGGCGCTAATGAGGATGTTGATGATTATGATGCAGACAGATACCAATTTGCCTTTCTCAATTTCTATTTATATTCTAGATCATATAACGGCACATATTTTACTCCTAGTGGAGAGGGGATCTGATGCAGACAGATACCAAACTACCTTTGTCCATTTCTTTGTATATTCTAATTTCTAGTTCCACAGTCTATGCAGGCTGCTTTTTTTTCTATTTTACTACAAGTAGATGGAGGGGGGGGGTCTGATGCAGACAGATACCAAGCTGCCTTTGTCCATTTCTTTGTATATTCGAATTTCTAAGTTCCACAGTCTGTGCAGGCTGCTTTTTTTATATTCAACTACAAGTGGAGGGCGGGGGGGGCATGGGTAGCCACCAAACTACCATGGTCCATTTAATTTTACTTTCTAGTTCCACAGTCTGTGCAGGCTGCTTTTTTTAATATTCAACTACAAGTGTAGGGTGTAATATACACCCAAAGACGATGACTACATTGCCAATAATCAAAGATGAAGGAGGTAGACAACCAGGTTTGTCTGTATAATTTGCAGACAAGTGTTCGAATTAAGGACGGCCTACCAGGGATTAAACAGTTTTTTTCATAATTTATTAGCTTTAGAATTACCTCACTTATCTAAGAAACTGGTGGAGCACTAAATTAGGTTATTTTAGACCAAAAAAATTGTATTTTTTTCGAAAAAAGCAAAACAAAACCAAAACCAAAACACGCAAGGGCGGTTTTGCAAAACCAAAACCAAAACCAAAACACGAAGGTAATCCAGATCCAAAACCAAAACACGGGGGTCAGTGACCATCTCTACTAAAAACACAGCGGGTATCATGTAATTAGCTACTGTGCACGTGTCAATTGGCACATGCACAATCTGTGTTAAAGACGTGCCAATTCACACCACACTGCAATGACATCATCGCTGGTGACGCATTCGGGAGTGATCGCTTCTTTACAGAGGCACGCATACAATACAGGGAGGACCAGAGACACACACAAAGGGGGGAACAGAGATGCACACACATAATAAAGTGAGGAACAGAGATGCACACACAAAAAGGGGCAAATAGAGAGGCACACAAACAAAGGAAGGAACAGAGATGCACACACAAAAAGGGGCAAATAGAGAGGCACACACACAAAGGGAGTGACAGAGATGCGTACACACAAAGGGGCTAATAGAGAGGCACACACACAAAAGGAGGGACAGAGATGCGTACCCACAAAGGGGCTAATAGAGAGGGACACACACAAAGGGAGGGACAGAGATGCATATATACCAAGTGGCTACTAAAGAGGCACATACAAAGAGGGGGGCAGAGATGCATACACTCAATGGGGCTTATAGAGAGGCACACATACAAAGGAGGGGACAGAGATGCGTACACACAAAGGGGCTAATAGGGAGGCACACACACAAAGGGGGAAACAGAGACGCACACACACAATAAAGGGAGGAACAGAGTCACACACAAACAAAGGGGGGAACAGAGACACACACAAAAGGGGGACAGACTCACAGACTCAAAAGGGGGAACAGACTCACACACAAAAAGGGGAATAGAGGCAAACACACACATAAGGGGATCAGAGGTGTGCACACAAAGGGGGAACAGACTCACAGACTCAAAAGGGGAATAGAGGCTCACACAGAAGGGATCAGAGCCGCACACACACAAAGGGGGAACAAAGCCGCTCACACATAAATATGCACTCAGATGGCATAAATATTCAATTAGAGGGGTTTTATTGAAAGTAATTGCTGTCACCCAATCACAAGAAATTCAAATGATGAACAAAAATCAAATTGTGTATTACAAGTTGAGAGCATCACACACATTTAAAGCAAACTATCAACAACATAAAAGGCTGTGTGTGCCAAGTGAATCTTCTTTGTGTTTTCTTACAATCAGGGGAGGGCACAGGCGGATAGGTAAACAGGTCAGTGGAGGGCACAGCTGTGCTTATCTGTTACAGCCCATGCACAGAGCCTGCAATTATATAAGAGGTATAGGAACTAATTTTAAGTGCCCCAAATCACACAATGCAGACGAATGTTACAACTGTGTTCTGCACCCTCAATTACACCTCACGTGCAATACATGAACACAGCAGCTCTTTATTCTGACCCCCACCTGTGCACCGCAGTATATTTATAGCATGGCAATGCAGTACCTATTTTCCTGTGGACAGCCATCACACACCCTAGTAAACCAAACACCCACTTTCACCTGAGCCTGTTAATGTGGAGGGCACTGTTGGAATTGATACATTTGCTGTATCACATGAAATAAATATTTTCCGATGCAATCATTGTGGTTTCAAAGCACAAGGGTTTTATTTGCAAAATAGATTACCGGTCAAAATATTGCATGCATACGCCTGCGTGTTTGGCACCCAACAAGCTCCAATGAGAATGCTCTGGTTTCCAAAGCTAGAGGTGAGCAATTTATATACTGTACAATCATAAAAAGTAGTGACATCACAAAAATACACAGATACAGTATTAAGGTCCACATCTATAGGTCAATGGGTCATGACCTCCCAAGAACTCGACATCCCATTGGCTGATTCCTATGGGCATTGTTACTTGAGGTGGGAGTAATCTTTCCATGTGTGTCCAGATGTCCTTCCTCAGGCCTCTGCCTCTAAACCTGTATAAAATGGTTCTTTTATGGCATCTCTGGAGTTTTTCTTTGGTGTATGAAAAGTAATATTATTTATAACTAGCGCTTGGAACGTGCAAACGCTTCAAAAATACTACTGGAAACGTTCCCATGTGATTACGAACAGAATGAATGTTGGAAACATTAATTATCATCTTCACTATATTATATTTTATATAGCTGAAATAAATAGATTTAACTTATTTTCAAGTTGTAATTTGTAAAAGATAATTGTTCAATTGCAGACTAATCGCATTGCAACCGATATTAGTGTACAGATATTGCTGATTATCACTTTCATCCAATTATTAAACTTCAATCTCCTCAGTCTTCCATCATTGGGGACCTTTACATCCAGCTCCATTTTCTCCTGAGCAATTAAGTTAGAGATGTGCCCCATAAGTTCTCAGTTTAATCTGCATAGACAGAGCGGACGGGTATCTGCCCAAGTAAAGTACAATCAACACAGCCTTGGATAGACTGAACGAGTCCTTAGTGTTTAGTAAACTGCAAGGGCTGAAGGAATATATGTGACTGCAGATGAACAGCAGCATCTCCCTCTCACCAAATAAAAACATTATCATGCCAATAACAAAATATAATAGAATCCCACTATAAATAAGTCAGGTCTTTGACAACCTGAAATTTAAATACGATTGCCAATCCTATCAGACGCTGCTTCACTGCGGCACATGGCGTCCCCCTTGTGAACAAGCCTCCTAAATACCAGAGCAACAGCCCTAAACACTCCTGATTATTACAATATCCACCACATGCAACATCAAGCTTTGCTATAAATTCTATACTGTATAATGCCCTGCAGTGACTGCCCCACTGCTGACCCTATCTCCGTCAAGCCATCCATTGGGAACATTTCGGACAGTGCCTTGACCAAGTCATCTGGCTATTTACCATTTACTATTTGCCTTGAATGTATGCCCCAAACCACACTGCTCCTGATGCGTCCGTAAACAAGTATAGCTCCCTATATCCACACTTCAGCTTACCATATTATTTCCATCCAAAAAAGTCATTCATATCCCCAGGTCTTCTCTTATCTCCTCATTCACTTTAATAAAATAATAAGAGGACCACACACAACTCATCATTTACTTCCCTGTCTCCTTCCTTAGGACCAATTATAAGAAGGAGGTGAAAGCCTCAAACAGGGTACAATATATTGAACCTCCTGTAAGTATATCTTTATCTACATAGTGTTACAATGCAGGCAGATCCCTTGAAAGAACCACTTGGCTGGGGTAGCTATCAGAGAAACACCACTTCCGCCAGAGCTGCTTAGTCCTGAGAAGACTGGTAGAGAGTTACAAACTGAAGTAAAAGGATTGCAGAAGGTAGAATAGTGGGAAACAAAGCCAAGGTCGTCGTATTGGAGAAGGTAGAATAGCGGGGAACAAAGCCAAGGTCGTCGTATTGGAGAAGGTAGAATAGTGGGGAACAAAGCCAAGGTTGAAGTACTGGAGAAGGTAGAATTGTGATATAATCAAATAAAGCAAGTTTTCTTCAAAACACAACCAGAGAAATTCAAAACAAAACTCTGCTCCTGCAAAGGTTTGGAAGAACTGAGGGACTTTAAAAGGGTTACAAACAGGTGAGATAAATGTTCTAATTTGACCTTTTCACTGAAGGGCTAATTGCAGAGCAAGGAAAGCAGTGCAGTAGTCCAGGTGAGGTGACTAGCTAGATTACTGTTCTTAGCAGGGTGCTGATTACAGGAATTGAGAGAAGGTGTTTGTAGCTGTCATTCTGAACTTCTATCTGACAGTCGTCATATGGAGCTAGTGATGAATCCTCACTTAAAGATTATTTTTTTAAACACACTACTGCAAATAAAAACACTTCGGATGATCTAGGACCAAACAAAATGCAGATTCCATCTTTGTTAACAGCACTTCATGTTTCAAACTTCTCAGCCACTGCATTGCTGCATCAAAAGATATGTGTGACACTGACTACCCCGCCTCACTAATCCAATGATTCATTAAATGTCCCTCAGGGTAGGTGCAAACTTTCCAAGCTCCTTCTTTGGAACCACACCTAGTGGAGAGATCTGTAACCCTTCAATTGGTGGTTCCTCAAAAGGGCCATTCATTCTCCTCGATTTCACTTTGTTCTATATTTTTTCCCTAGCCAATGAAAGGATTCAAATACCCCCTCAAACCCAGTAAGTACAGTAATTTTTTTCATTTTTGTATGTTGTTTCTGTGTGCAAGCATTATAATTCTTTATGGCTTTGCTGTCAGTGAATGCACTATATTGTATCTGGTACTGTACGGAAGATTTCCTAGGTATATGGTTATATTTCCTTCTTGCACTGGGCAGTACTATGTTGTCCTAAATCAATTCATGTCAAATAACATGTTTTAATGTCTTTATCTAAATCCTTGTATACACAGGCATTATTTTAAATACTTTAATATGCATTGCCGCAGCATATTAAACAAGCTATGGTGATGTAAATACACACTTTATGACAAGTGTTTGCTTTGCACCAATTTCAATGACACCTGCAGCATTCACACGTTTCGATGCTCTGTAAAACATAATTGAGTTTTATGGGAAAGATCATTGAGTATATTGTACACTATGCTGCAGAGAAGCTTTGAGACACATTAATAAATACTCTGTTAAGGATTACACATGATTTTCTCCATGCTTTAACGGTATAACTTTTTATTACTTCAAAGTTGAGATAGTTGTCTGTATTAAATCAGTAAGTTAATATTGTAATACATTTCTTTCCAAACACAAATGATCACACACTAGAGAAATAGCCACAATTCTTCCTCATACATGCCTAACGATAGTCCCGCCTGTCATTCCCTATGTGCTCCAGGACATATAGACAGAATTAATGCAAGTACTTGGCAGCAGCAAGACAGGCTAGTCTACGTAGCTATATCCCCATAGTAAACCTGCTTCAAGTTTAAAGTTAACAGCGCATGAAAAATCTTTTTTCTTTGCTATTACACCTGAGACAAATGTCTGACAGTGCTTTTGTCCCAAGAATAAAAATGACCGGCCATATCTCTGGAGAGATTTCCATTATTGTCACAGGTACACGAAGCATGTCTATGGGAATCTTTATTTTTGTTTACATTTTTAAGTATTTCAAACAATCTACTACCCAAAATCTTGGGATTTCTGTTCCATGATTTTGTCGTGATCCAATACACATAAATCAATTGGTAAATAAAAATAAAGTGTTCTAATCAGGGATCCCAATAAATTACCTATTAATTATAGTTAATTAGTTATTAGTCAGTTATATTTATAATCCCTTAAGTTGCTTCAATAAAATATTGTATTAATCGCAATGTTTGATTTACAGTTTTATTGAAGTGCACTGAATATTATGATGTTTGAGTAAGTAAAGCTGCCTGCTGCAGCTGAGAAAGTGTAGTGGTCTGCAGGGAGGAGTACTTGGGGGTCTAGGTAGGCAGACAGCCAGGAGACTGGATCAGACACAGAGGTAGGAGCTGTATTGCTAGTGGTGCAATGGAATACAGACACAGTAAAGCAAGGGGTCAAACAAGCTACGGGTCAAAGCCACACGGTCCACCACGATACCTTGAAGAAGACTAAAGAGAAGTCACAGCAAAGCCGGGTCTGGGTCATAAGATGAGGTGCAAAACAAGGAGCCAAGCAGAGGTTAAAATCAGGAAGTCAATCAAGATTCATACACAGGAAAACCAGCAGCAGTAAAGGCAACAGATGAACTGGTCGAGGCTGCTAGGACAGGCTTGCTTCTATAAGCCAGGTGTTATGGCTAACGGTCTAACCATAAACCAGTAGAACCAGATGGAGAGGTCTTCACCTATAGCAGCCGCCTTTCCCGTAGAGCTCGTTATGCTCACAGGTACTCGGATGTCCCCAGGTCTTATACTCAAAGTAGTACAGAGTTATGAATGTACCGTAGCGCAGAGTAGCGGGGTGTAGAATAAGCTTAGTCAGGAAACAGACCAAGGTTGTAGGTCCGAAGCAGGTAATGTGGTCAGAAACAGGCAAGATGTCAGGGCTGGCAGCGATCAAGGGAGGCCTGGGTCACAAAGCAAAAGGTCAGGGCAACGAGCAATCAATCAAGGTCCAGGTTCAAGGCAGAGGGTCAAAAACACAGCAGTATATCCAGAGATCAGCAAACAGCACAGGAGCAGGCAAGAAGACAGGATACTGAGAGCTATAACCAGCAGAGAGGCTAAGCCCTCCCTGCCTTAAATACTTTGATGAGCAAATCAGAAAAGAGGAGGTCAGGGCTGACAATCAGCCTCAGGAGGCTGCTGATTAATTATTAGGTTAGAACTAGCATAGGTATTATCATAAAGCAGGAACATGTATAAATATATTTATTAACAAATTAAAATCATACAAGCGCTCCCCCTGGAGTTGGAGGATGTCCCTACACACTCCTACTCTATGCCACAAAGACAACCCCAAAAAATAATAACAGTTCATTGTAACTAATGCACGTGCCCGGCTGCTAGATTACGCCAGCTCGTGACACCAGGGACAGGTGCTAAGAATCCCAGCGTAATGAGCTAACTCTGGTAGGTAGGAGAGCAGTCCAAGTACCACAGTGGCCCCTTTGGAGGAAGAGTGGTACTGCAGGCTAGATACATACACATAATGGCAAAATCCAACAAAGTTCTTTGCAAATAGGATCTGCAGGAAGCAAGCAGCATGTCACTCACCGGACTGTGAGTGCTTCTTCCCGGACATTTAGGAACCGTGGCCGTCCTCCATCCTGAGGGACTGCGCATGCGCAGCCCTTTCCATACCTCCAGTGTATGTTCCTTTAACTAAATTGGCAGATCAGGCAACCTCCCTATATTAAGCACCTGTGGTCATCACCACATTGCCTGATCTTGGAGTCTCATTCCCCATGAGTCTCTGAAGGTGTTCCTGTGTTTCCTTGTTTATTCAGCCCTGCTGATTCCTGTGGTTTCCAAACCACCTCTACCTCTGTGGTTTCCAAACCACTTCTGCTACTGTGGTTCCCATACCACTTCTACCATCTACTGTATCATCGTGACTGTGAGCTGATTCCTATCCGCTGCCTCCGTGCACTACAGTCTTCTAATCACTTCAACTCTACCATGTATCATTGGGACTGTTAGCTGATGCCTATCCGCTGCCTCCGTGCATTACAGGCTTCAACCACATCCACTCACCTGTTCATGTTTGTGACTGCCAGCTGATTCCTATCCGCTGCCTCCGTGCACTACAGGCTTCAACCTGCAACTCGCCTGTGTTTCATCATCGTGACTGTTTGGCTGATTCCTATCCGCTGCCTCCGTGCACTACAGTCTTCAACCTGCAACTCGTCTGTGTTTCATCATCGTGACTGCTAGCTGATTCCTATCCGCTGCCTCCGTGCACTACAGTCTTCAACCTGCAACCCGTCTGTGTTTCATCGTGACTGTTTGGCTGATTCCTATCCGCTGCCTCTGTGCGCTTCAGTCTTCAGTCCTTGTCTACTCTCCGTGATCATCTGTTCCAGTTCAACTCTGCTCCGGTGTCCCATCGTTACTGCACCTGCTGGTTGCTATTGGTTACCTCCGTGTTCCCGCAGAGACCCGCTGCTGTTACTTCTCAGCGCTACTCATCCATCTACTGCTGATCCGCTCTCCACGCTTTCCTGTGTTCCCTGCTGGTCTACCTACCTGTGCGCTGCACCTGCTAGACCCCTGCTTCACCCATCCAGGGACTTGTATCCTGCTGGCCTCCTGCCCTTCAGGTATCTCTGCACTCCTGTCTGACTGCCTTCTCCTGAACCACGGTATGCATACTTCCCATTGACTGTGCTGTGTATTGCATACCTTGCTGGACTGTGTTGGTTCTCCTCTGGAGTGTACTATCCGCTGAGTCTATTGCCATCATTGACTGTGTTATCTTATGCCGGATTACTTCAAGAGACTTTCTATATTGGCAGTGTTGTTCAGTCATTTATACATTTATATTGTGCATATTACTGTGGATCAAAGTCAAGGTGCCCGTGTATATATTGTGTTGCAGTCTCTCCCCGGGCACCTCCTCACATATATATTCAGTAGTACAACTTGCTAGTGGCAGACCACTGACTCCTGTTTACAGTTTCACCTGTTCCAGTATCCTCTCACATAGCAGTGGTACAACTTGCTAACGCAGACCACTGACTCCCCGGATACCTCCACTGGGATTCCATTCCTTCACTCTGACAGCGGTACAACTTGCTATCCGCAGACCGCTGACTCTCATCACCTCCTCGTTTCTGTTGGACATTCCTCCTCACTATAGCAGTGGTACAACTTGCTACCGCAGACCACTGACTACCTTCACATGTCCTTTGTCCATACAGTTCCTCGTGTATTACTACCTCCATATTGCCAGTGCTGCTAGTCATAGACTTTCCTGAGCATCTCATCATCTGCTATTTCCTGTTCCGTGATCACCCTGCTACCAGAGTACCATATTACCACCTATACTGCTCTGGTAAGCCTATCACCTGGTGATCCCTGGGTAAAGACTCCTAGTGCCCGTGACAGTAAGATCAGGCCATGACAGACCCAGATACGGAACCTACTGCTAAAGAGATGCTGCAGCATCTGGTCAGCCGTGTGGAGCAACAGGATGCTCGCCAACAGCTGTTACTTCAATGTTACCAATCGTTAACCTCCCAAGGAACATCTGGACAGACTGTTACAGCTAGTATTGAAGCTCCTGTGCTTTCCTCCGTTTCCCCAGTGCCATCCCAGGTGTCTACAGCTCCTACGCTTCACCTGCCTACTCCGTCAAAATATGACGGGGACCCCAAAACTTGTAGAGGTTTCCTTAACCAATGTTCAGTCCATTTTGAACTCCAACCTCAAAATTTTTCTACCCATCGTTCCAGAGTGGCCTATCTTATCTCATTGTTTTCTGGACAAGCCCTGGCTTGGGCCTCCCCTCTGTGGGAAAGAAACGATCCAATTCTACAAGATAGTGCCAAATTCATTTCCACGTTCCGAAGTGTGTTCGATGAACCAGGTCGTGTGACCTCCGCTGCTTCCAGCATTCTTCGTTTGCGACAAGGCTCCCATACAGTAGGACAGTATGTCATTCAATTTAGGATCTTAGCCTCTGAACTTCAGTGGAACACTGAAGCATTAGTTGCCGCCTTCTGGCAGGGGCTCTCCGATAAAATTAAAGATGCACTGACTACCCAAGAGCTTCCTTCGTCACTAGAAGATTTGATCTCTCTTTGCCATCGTGTAGACATGAGATTTCGTGAAAGAGAATCTGAGAAAACAACTTCTGCTAAAGCACCTCTTCGTTTAAACCCTCAATTTCGTCCAGTGTCACCTTCTGTGATTCCCATGGAGATAGGACGTTCCAAATTATCTTTAGAAGAGAGGAAACGAAGAGTAAAGAATAGACTCTGTATCTATTGTGCTGATTCCACACATATGCTCAGTTCTTGCCCTAAGAAATCGGGAAATGCCAGGCCCTAACTAGTTCTGGAGAGGTGAAGTTAGGGTCCCTGGAGTCCTCTCCATTGTCTATGAAATCTAAAGTCTGCGCTTTCGATGTTACGATTTCCTTTGCTACCAAATCCTTTGAGTCACAGGCATTGATTGATTCCGGAGCAGCAGGAAATTTCATTTCTAAATCACTAGTGAATCAATGGTCCCTACCAGTGATCACTTTAAAAACACCCATTACTGTGACGGCTATAGATGGATCACGTCTCATCAATGGTCTCATCACCCAGAGTACGTCTCCAGTAACCCTTCAGATTGGTGTACTACACCATGAAGAAATTTCGTTTTTAATTCTTCCTGTTACGACAAGTCCGATTGTCTTAGGCCTTCCATGGCTTCAATGTCACTCTCCCCAGATTGACTGGCGCACCCCTCAAGTTACGTCTTGGGGGCCTGAATGTCACCATCGTTGTCTCTCTCAAGTTATTCCTCTTAAAGTACAGCAATCTTCCATCTCGTCTTCCTCCCCGGGACTCCCTCCTCAGTATGCTTCATTTGCCGATGTGTTTGATAAAGCTCAGTCTGAACGTCTTCCTCCTCATCGTTCTTGGGATTGTCCGATCGACCTTCTACCTGGCAAGACTCCTCCCAGGGGTCGGGTCTATCCTCTCTCGTTACCTGAAACTCAAGCCACATCTGAGTACATACAGGAGAATCTCCAGCGTGGGTTCATTCGACCTTCCACCTCTCCCGCTGGAGCTGGGTTCTTCTTCGTCAAAAAGAAGGATGGATCATTACGCCCTTGTATAGATTTTCGTGGACTCAACGCCATTACTATCAAGAATCGGTATCCCATTCCGCTGATCACTGAGCTATTTGATCGCATCAAGGGAGCTCGGATATTTACTAAGTTGGATCTTCGTGGTGCCTACAATTTAATTAGAATCCGTTCCGGTGACGAATGGAAGACCGCGTTTAACACCAGAGATGGGCATTACGAATATTTAGTAATGCCCTTCGGGCTGTGTAATGCCCCCGCGGTTTTCCAGGGTTTCATCAATGAGATCTTTCGGGACTTATTATATGTATGTGTCGTTGTCTACCTGGACGACATATTGATCTTCTCACAGGACCTGCCTTCTCATCACCAACATGTGGCAGAGGTCCTCTCCAGACTACGGAAAAACTCATTGTTCTGTAAATTGGAAAAATGTTCATTCGAGTTACCCCAGATTCCATTCTTGGGGTATATAGTTTCCGGAGTTGGCCTGAAGATGGATCCAGACAAAGTAAATGCTGTACTACATTGGCCTCAGCCAACTACTCTTCGTGCCATCCAGCGTTTTTTAGGTTTTGCCAATTACTATAGACGCTTCATTCAAGACTTCTCATCCATTGCATCTCCCATTGTGGCCTTAACTCGGAAAGGGGCTAATACTAAGCAATGGTCATCTGAGGCTCTCCAAGCCTTTCAAATCCTCAAAGAGTCCTTCTCGTCTGCTCCTATTCTGCGACAACCTGATGTGACACTCCCCTTCTTCCTAGAAGTAGATGCCTCTAATGTGGGCTTAGGAGCTGTTCTCTCCCAACGCTCGGAGCAACAAAAATTACATCCTTGTGCCTTCTACTCTCGGGGTCTTCTGCCCGCAGAGAAAAACTATACTATCGGGGACAAGGAGTTGCTGGCCATCAAAGCTGCATTAGAGGAATGGAGATACTTGTTGGAAGGAGCTCGCCATCCGGTGACGATCTTCACGGATCATAAGAACTTGTCATATTTGCAATCTGCTCAATGCTTGAACCCTCGTCAAGCAAGATGGTCTCTTTTCTTTTCCCGTTTTGAATTAATTATAACCTTCAAACCAGCTGCTAAGAACAAGAAAGCTGACGCTCTATCTCGAGCTTTTGTGACGTCCTCTGATGTAGAAGAGGTTCCCAACCATGCTATTCTAGACCCCAAATGTATTTCTCTGGCTGCTTCATCCACCAAAATGCTACCATTTGGGAAGACCCTCGTGCCTCCTACTCTGAGGAAGAAAATCCTTTCGTGGTTCCATGCCTCTCGTTTTTCTGGACACGCCGGTGAACATAAGACCTTTGAGATTCTCTCTCGTAGTTACTGGTGGCCTTCAATGAGGAGAGACGTCAAAGAGTTTATTGCTTCCTGTGATTTATGTTCTCAGTTCAAATCCTCCCGCAGAACTCCAGCAGGGTTGCTGCGACCACTACCCATCCCGTCCAAGCCTTGGACCCATATTAGTATGGATTTCGTTACTGATTTGCCACCAAGTAAGAATCACAATACTATTTGGGTAGTGGTAGACAGATTTTCGAAGATGGCTCATTTCGTCCCTCTGTCCGGTTTACCTTCCTCGTCTACTCTGGCTGAACATTTCATTAAAGAAATCTTCCGCATCCATGGATGTCCGTCTGAGATTGTGTCAGATAGAGGAGTACAATTCGTTTCCAGATTCTGGCGGGCCCTTTGTAAAACCTTGGGCATACGACTAGCACTCTCATCGTCTTACCATCCGCAATCTAACGGACAAACGGAACGAGTCAATCAAGATCTTGAGACTTTTATTAGGATGTTCTCTTCAGCCAACCAAGACAACTGGGTAGAATTGCTCCCTTGGGCTGAATTCGCCCATAACAACATGTACCATGAGTCATCATCCAAAACTCCATTCTTTGTGGTCTACGGTCACCATCCGTCTTTTCCGGAATTTCCTGCCCTCCCGCCCACCCAAGTTCCTGCTGTGGAGACTGCTTGTCAGACCTTCAAAAATATCTGGTCTCAGGTCAAAACCTGTTTAAAGAAGACATCTAACAAATATAAGTCTTTCGCAGATAAGAAGAGGCGGGCTATTCCACCACTAAAAATTGGAGATCGTGTCTGGTTATCTACCAAAAATATTCGTTTGAAGGTTCCATCTATGAAATTCGCCCCTCGTTTTATTGGTCCATATAGGATCATTCAAGTTATCAATCCAGTATGTGTTAAACTTCTTCTTCCTAAGAATCTTCGGATCTCCAATGCCTTCCATGTGTCCTTGCTCAAACCTCTCATCATCAACCGTTTCTCGACTCCTTCCTCAGCACCGCAGCCAGTTCAAGTTCATCAGGAGGAGGATTTCGAGATTACTGAGGTATTGGATGCAAAAATTTCGCGAGGAGTCCTCCGTTTCCTCGTTCATTGGAAGGGCTTTGGTCCTGAAGAGCGTTCATGGATCAAAGCTGAAGATCTTAATGCTCCTGCCCTTCTGAAGAAGTTTTATTCCAAAAATCCGGACAAGCCCGGTTCCAGGCGTTCTGTGCCCACCTTTAAAAGGGGGGGTACTGTCACTCACCGGACTGTGAGTGCTTCTTCCCGGACATTTAGGAACCGTGGCCGTCCTCCATCCTGAGGGACTGCGCATGCGCAGCCCTTTCCATACCTCCAGTGTATGTTCCTTTAACTAAATTGGCAGATCAGGCAACCTCCCTATATTAAGCACCTGTGGTCATCACCACATTGCCTGATCTTGGAGTCTCATTCCCCATGAGTCTCTGAAGGTGTTCCTGTGTTTCCTTGTTTATTCAGCCCTGCTGATTCCTGTGGTTTCCAAACCACCTCTACCTCTGTGGTTTCCAAACCACTTCTGCTACTGTGGTTCCCATACCACTTCTACCATCTACTGTATCATCGTGACTGTGAGCTGATTCCTATCCGCTGCCTCCGTGCACTACAGTCTTCTAATCACTTCAACTCTACCATGTATCATTGGGACTGTTAGCTGATGCCTATCCGCTGCCTCCGTGCATTACAGGCTTCAACCACATCCACTCACCTGTTCATGTTTGTGACTGCCAGCTGATTCCTATCCGCTGCCTCCGTGCACTACAGGCTTCAACCTGCAACTCGCCTGTGTTTCATCATCGTGACTGTTTGGCTGATTCCTATCCGCTGCCTCCGTGCACTACAGTCTTCAACCTGCAACTCGTCTGTGTTTCATCATCGTGACTGCTAGCTGATTCCTATCCGCTGCCTCCGTGCACTACAGTCTTCAACCTGCAACCCGTCTGTGTTTCATCGTGACTGTTTGGCTGATTCCTATCCGCTGCCTCTGTGCGCTTCAGTCTTCAGTCCTTGTCTACTCTCCGTGATCATCTGTTCCAGTTCAACTCTGCTCCGGTGTCCCATCGTTACTGCACCTGCTGGTTGCTATTGGTTACCTCCGTGTTCCCGCAGAGACCCGCTGCTGTTACTTCTCAGCGCTACTCATCCATCTACTGCTGATCCGCTCTCCACGCTTTCCTGTGTTCCCTGCTGGTCTACCTACCTGTGCGCTGCACCTGCTAGACCCCTGCTTCACCCATCCAGGGACTTGTATCCTGCTGGCCTCCTGCCCTTCAGGTATCTCTGCACTCCTGTCTGACTGCCTTCTCCTGAACCACGGTATGCATACTTCCCATTGACTGTGCTGTGTATTGCATACCTTGCTGGACTGTGTTGGTTCTCCTCTGGAGTGTACTATCCGCTGAGTCTATTGCCATCATTGACTGTGTTATCTTATGCCGGATTACTTCAAGAGACTTTCTATATTGGCAGTGTTGTTCAGTCATTTATACATTTATATTGTGCATATTACTGTGGATCAAAGTCAAGGTGCCCGTGTATATATTGTGTTGCAGTCTCTCCCCGGGCACCTCCTCACATATATATTCAGTAGTACAACTTGCTAGTGGCAGACCACTGACTCCTGTTTACAGTTTCACCTGTTCCAGTATCCTCTCACATAGCAGTGGTACAACTTGCTAACGCAGACCACTGACTCCCCGGATACCTCCACTGGGATTCCATTCCTTCACTCTGACAGCGGTACAACTTGCTATCCGCAGACCGCTGACTCTCATCACCTCCTCGTTTCTGTTGGACATTCCTCCTCACTATAGCAGTGGTACAACTTGCTACCGCAGACCACTGACTACCTTCACATGTCCTTTGTCCATACAGTTCCTCGTGTATTACTACCTCCATATTGCCAGTGCTGCTAGTCATAGACTTTCCTGAGCATCTCATCATCTGCTATTTCCTGTTCCGTGATCACCCTGCTACCAGAGTACCATATTACCACCTATACTGCTCTGGTAAGCCTATCACCTGGTGATCCCTGGGTAAAGACTCCTAGTGCCCGTGACACAGCATCTACAAGGGATATGCTGCAGAGCAGCATGAGGCAGAGCATGACAATAAGATAGTAACAAGGAATGTAAGGGGACGAAGAGCTTGAGGTGCTCTTTTGAGAATCGACATGTCACCTGGCACTGTCAGAGCCAGCAATCTGAATAGGCGGAGCAAATAGTCCTCTAATGGGGGGTCCATCAATTGACTTAGGAACATTGCGGATGCTGATGTTGCCTTCCCTGATTTTCTGCATCTTTTTGTTTATCTGCCAGTTGCTGTAGGTTATTTCTCATCTCAGCAAACTAATTTTTGGATAACTGATGAAACTGGATGTTTTCATTGTGTCTATTCTTGAGATAGACCACCCTGTTAATGAGACTAGAGCGGCGGTTCCCAAACTGTGCGCCGCGGCTCCCAGGGGTGCCGCGGCTCTGTCACTGGGGTGCCGCGGGCCAGACCTAGAAAAAAGAAAGAAAACAGGAACTTACCAATCCACCGGGCGCCGGGACCCAGCAGCCTCCTATCTCCCGCAGCTGTCACTGAATATCGACGTCAGTGACAGCTGCAGGAGAGAGGAGGCTGCTGGGTCCCGGCGCCCGGCAGATTGGTAAGTTCCTGTTTTCTTTCTTCTTTCTGTGGCTGACGCCTGGGGCGGGAAAGAGTTTGAGAGAGATCGTAGCAGAGGAGGGGGACAGAATGATGGCAGAGGAGGGGGACAGAATGATGGCAGAGGAGGGGGACAGATGGCAGAGGAGGGGGACAGAATGATGGCAAAGGAGAGAGACAGAATGATGGCAAAGGAGGGAGACAGAATGATGGCAGAGGAGGGGGACAGAATGATGGCAGAGGAGGGGGACAGAATGATGGCAGAGGAGGGGGACAGATGGTGGCAAAGGAGGGGGACAGAATGAAGGCAGAGGAGGGGGACAGATGGATGGCAGAGGAGGGCGACAGATGGATGGCAAAGGAGGGGGACAGATGGATGGCTAAGGAGGGGGACAGAATGATGGCAGAGGAGGAGGACAGAATGATGGCAGAGGAGGGGGACAGAATGATGGCAGAGGAGGGGGACAGAATGATGGCAGAGGAGGGGGACAGATGGCAGAGGAGGGGGACAGAATAATGGCAGAGGAGGGGGACAGATTGATGGCAGAGGAGGGGGACAGATTGATGGCAGAGGAGGGGGCCAGAATGATGGCAGAGGAGGGGGACAGAATGATGGCAGAGGAGGGGGACAGAATGATGGCAGAGGAGGGGGACAGATGGTGGCAAAGGAGGGGGACAGAATGATGGCAGAGGAGGGGGACAGATGGATGGCAGAGGAGGGGGACAGATGGATGGCAAAGGAGGGGGACAGAATGATGGCAGAGGAGGGGGACAGAATGATGGCAGAGGAGGGGGCAGAATGATGGCAGAGGAGGGGGGCAGAATGATGGCAGAGGAGGGGGACAGATGGCAGAGGAGGGGGACAGAATGATGGCAGAGGAGGGGGACAGATGGATGGCAGAGGAGGGGGACAGATGGCTGGCAGAGGAGGGGGACAGATGGATGGCAAAGGAGGGGGACAGAATGATGGCAGAGGAGGGGGACAGAATGATGGCAGAGGAGGGGGGCAGAATGATGGCAGAGGAGGGGGACAGAGTGATGGCAGAGGAGGGGGACAGAGGGCAGAGGAGGGGGACAGAGGAGGGGGACAGAGGGCAGAGGAGGGGGACAGCATGAGAGAGGGAAGAGGAGGGGGACAGCGTGAGAGAGGGCAGAGGAGGGGGACAGCGTGAGAGAGGGCAGAGGAGGGGGACAGAATGATGGCAGATGAGGGGGACAGAGAGCAGAGGAGGGGGACAGAGGACAGAGGAAGGGGACAGCATGAGAGAGGGCAGAGGAGGGGGACAGCGTGAGATGGGCAGAGGAGGGGGACAGAATGATGGCAGAGGAGGGGGACAGAGGGCAGAGGAGGGGGACAGTTGGCAGAGGAGGGGGACAGAATGATGGCAGAGGAAGGGGACAGCATGAGAGAGGGCAGAGGAGGGGGACAGTGTGAGAGATGGCAGAGGAGGGGGACAGAATGATGGCAGAGGAGGGGGACAGATGGCAGAGGAGGGGGACAGATGGCAGAGGAGGGGGACAGAATGATGGCAGAGGAGGGGGACAGAATGATGGCAGAGGAGGGGGACAGAGGGCAGAGGAGGGGGACAGAGGGCAGAGGAGGGGGACAGCGTGAGAGAGGAGGGGGACAGCGTGAGAGAGGAGGGGGACAGCGTGAGAGAGGGCAGAGGAGGAGGACAGCGTGAGAGAGGGCAGAGGGGGCAACATGAGAGAGGGCAGTGTGCCTGGATGCAGAGGGGGCAGTGTGCCTGGATGCAGAGGGGGCAGTGTGCCTGGATGCAGAGTGGGCAGAGTGTCTGGATGCAGAGGGGCATTTTTGCATACAACTAAAATAAGTATTTCTGTCGTGACCTAAATACTTATTACAATTTTTTGACCCAACTTCTTCTAAAACAGGACTGCTCAGTAATTATTTTGAGGGGTGCCTTGAAAAAATTTGGAGGGTGCCGCGAACTGAAAAAGTTTGGGAACCACTGTCATAGAGGTTGGAGCGAGAGGAAGACTAACCTTGTGGTGCAGCACTACATAAATTAGTTTATGATAAACACTGGTACACAAGATAACAAAAGATTTTTTTGAAAGGTTAAGAAAAATTCTTGTTCCACAGACTGTAGTTGCAACCTTTGAAAATGGCCTTAGGCATCTGTCCAGACCCGATTTAAAACTGCTGAGTGTGCTGGCAGGAGATGCAAAATTATGAGATTATAAAAATGTAATGATACCTTTTAATTCTTTCTCCCTAACAGATCAACTGCAGTGGGTCCTGTCACTCTGCCTGAACCTACTATTATTGGACTTATAGCTAATAAACATTTTTCGCTTCTTAGTCCTTCAATGTCTATTAACCTGTTTAGGGAAAGATTTACTGTTTAAACTAGATTGTGCTGTTTATTGTTCCCCTTAAGTATTACACCACTAAAATTAGCAAATTATACTAAGGTTTTCCATACTGATAAGGATAATATTGTATTAGGAGTTTTGAATCAGAAACATAAGAATACACACCAACCTGTATCTTACTACAGCATAATGCTGATCCTGTAAAGCAAGTATCTCCCCTTTTGTGAAAGGTGCAACTGCCGCTGCTATAATAGAAGTCTCTAGTAATAATATTTTAGGATCTACACTCATTGCTGTCCCTCATGTTGTATCCAAGCTTCTCCTAAAAACTTAAACTTGGTTCAATTCGCCCACAATTACTAATCTTACTAAATATGAACCTTCACTTTTCTCTTTATCTAATGATTCTATCTACAAATGAGAGTAGAGTGAACCTTGTGTTGCTAAGCTAAGTGTAATACCACAAATTTGTATATTACAAGTCACACAAAAGAACCAATTTGGGGGGGGGGCATGAAAAATGCAGAAGAATATTAACACTATAGACAGTACAACTCACATACCTAGGCATACATAGGCAGCACAGTGACCTAGTGGTTATCACTTCTGCCTCACAGCACTGGGGTGATGAGTTCAATTCCCGACCATGGTCTTATCTGTGTGGAGATTCTATGTTCTCCCTGTGTTTGCGTGGGTTTCTTACGGATGCTCCGGTTTCCTCCCACACTCCAAAAACATACTAGTTGGTTAATTGACTGCTATCCAATTGGCTGCTATCAAAATTGACCTTAGTCTGTCTGTCTGTGTGTGTGTTAAGGAATTTAGACTGTAAGCTCCATTGGGGCAGGGACTGATGTGAGTTCTCTGTACAGCACTGTGGAATTAGTGGCACTATATAAATAACTGATGATGATGATGATGATGATGATACCTCTAGCTGTGACTCCATGGCACGATCAACCAATGCTGACATTGTGGTTGCCCACCTAGCAATGAAAAATATGAATCAGACTATTAAAGTTGAAGTTGCCAAGACAATGTCTGGCCTTTCGTCGGAAGCCTCTAGTCCAGTGGTTCCCAAACTTTTGCAGTTCGCGGCACCCTTAGAGTCTCCATAATTTTTTCAAGGCACCCCTCCAAAATAATTATCGAGCAGTCCTGTTTTAGAAGTAGTTGGGTCAAAAAAACGTAATAAGTATTTAGGTCAGGACAGAAATACTTATTTAGTTGTATGCAAAAAAAAAACGCATAGATCCAAGGAAAAAATAATATTTTTATATTTTTTTTTCAATTATATTTCTGTCAAATTATAATTGACAACTAACTCACACTGTGACCTCCTTCATCTCCACACACTCTGTCCCCTCTGCATCCAGTCATGCTGCCCCCTCTCACGCTGCCACTCTGCCCCCTCTCACACTGCCCCTGAGCCCCTCTCACGCTGCCCCGTCTGCCCTCTCACTCTGCCCTCTCTCAGCGCTGCCCTCTGCCCTATCTCACGCTGCCCCTCTGCCCCCTCTCACGCTGCCTCCTCTCACTCTGCCCTCTCTCACGCTGCCTCCTCTCTGCCCTCTCTCACGCTGCCTCCTCTCACTCTGCCCCTCTGCCCCCTCTCACGCTGCCTCCTCTCACTCTGCCCTCTCTCACGCTGCCTCCTCTCACTCTGCCCTCTTACGCTGTCCCCTCTGCCCCCTCTCACGCTGTCCCCGCTGCCCCCCTCTCACTTTGCCACTCTCTCTGCCCTTCTCACTCTGCCACTCTGCCTCTGCCACTCTCACTCTGCCACTCTCTGCCTCTCTCTCTCTGCCACCCTCTCTCACTCTGCTGCCACTCTGCCCCCTCTCTCTCTGCCACTCACTCTGCCCCTCTCACTCTGCCCCTCTCACTCTGCCCCTCACTCTCTGCCCGTCACTCTCTGCCCCTCACTCTCTGCCCCTCACTCTCTGCCCCTCACTCTCTGCCCCTCACTCTCTGCCCCTCTCTCTCTCTGCCACTCTCTGCCCCTTTCTCTATGCCCCTCTCTCACTCTGCCCCCCCCCTCCGCCGCAGCCAGCCAGAGGAAAAAACAAAAAAAAGAAATAAAATTACCAATCGAGGCACAGCGCGGGACCCAGCATCCTCCTCTCTCCCGCAGCTTGTCACTGATTGTCGGGCGCGCTGCAGGAGAGAGGAGGATGCTGGGTTCCGGCGCCGCGCGGATTGGTAAGTTTTTTCTTTTTTTTTCTTTTTTCCTCTGGCTGGCCGCGGCACTCCTGTGACAGCGCCGCGGCACTCCTGGGAGCCGTGGCGCACACTTTGGGAACCGATGCATTAGCCTATTCATACAAAATATAATGTAATGAAATGTCATATATACAAGAGAGAATAGTGACTAGGGGCCTGATTCAATAAGGATCTTAACTTAAGAAACTTCTTATTTCAGTCTCCTGAACAAAACCATGTTACAATGCAAGGGGTGCAAATTAGTATTCGGTTTTGCACATAAGTTAAATACTGACTGTTTTTTCCCTAAATGTTCCGGTGGAACGTGCTAGAACAGTGTTGGCTAACCTGTGACACTCCAGGTGTTGTGAAACTACAAGTCCCAGCTTGCTTTACCAACATATAGCAGCTTATTGCTGGAAGGGTATGCTGGGACTTGTAGTTTTATAACACCTGGAGTGTCACAGGTTAGCCAACACTGTGTAAGGAGCACAATATATACCATATTTTAAATGTGTAATGCATTGACTGACCAGTCTGCACCACTTGTCATCAGTAATGTCAGATAATCCTACCTCAAGTGTAGCACTAATTAGCATAGGGTTTATTCCAGCTGGCATTTAAGAGGTAGAGTATGCTGTAAGACATGAGGAATAGTAACCTGTTTATATCATACTTGCCAACTCTCCCGAAATGTCCGGGTGACTCCCGCATTTTGCGAGAGTCTCATTGACTCCCGGGAGAGTGTGGCAATCTCCCGGATCTGCCCACTTCACTAGGAAGTGCCCCACTTCCTAGTGAAGTGGGCAGAATTAGGTCCCAAACACAGCGATTCCCGGTGAATCGCTGTGCTTGGCCCTGTCCCCCGCTGTCAAATGATGCATTTGTGTCATTACGTCACAGGGGCGGGTCCAAAATGACGCGCATTTCGGAGCCCTGTCCCCATCATGCCCACCTCCCCCGGCTGGCTCCCGGAAACCAACTTTCTAAAGTTGATAAGTATGGTTTACATAGAAATTGGAGTGTGAGCTACTGTACGGTGTATATAAGTTTCTATAACATATATTGTACACTAATTTGTGGTTTTCAGTAAATTTTATAGATATCACAAACGATTAATCTACAATAGCAATTCAACTAATAATAAACAAGCTTTTCTATCTAATGGGTGGGTGTTGGTTGATTGTAAATACAATCTGTATTTCCAATTTTAGTTACTGATTAAAGTTGCATTTAATGTTCCCGAGTAGCAATAGTAACTTTATAATGCACTTTTTTCCTGTCCTTGCTATGTTCACGTGTTGATGCTTGGAAAATTGTTTTACTTAATTGAAATATTACTACTTATTAATGCATTAAAGATAGTTAACACCAGCTTATTTTTTGCCAACAAGAGAAACACAGCAGCTGGCTTATGATCAGTTTTACGGGACTTTTATCTATATCATGTTTGGCAAAGGATATTTTCATGAGATAAGGACGGCTGGATCTTGTATGCTGGATTTCAACTTTCTAGCGTGATTGGAGACTAGTGGTAGCGGAGCAGGTGGAGATATTATATATACACATTATTTCCATCTTTAAGCAACATGCAATAATTTGGACTCCCGCATGTTGTCTCCTCCACAGAGATTTGTATATCTAGTTTGCATCTATGTGAAGGGGGACATTATTATATAAGCATCCATTGATTGAGGAATATGTATGTGGATTACATATATCTCATGTTATATTATTATTATTATTCATGTGATCCTAGTACACTTTTTTATACATTATATTTTTGGATTACTGATATATTTGAGATTTGTTTCTTTTTTTGTTTTGATATATATTTTCTGTGTCCTTTTTATGGGGACATTATTAAGCTTATTGTTTTAATATTTTTTAAATATACTGTGTATTTTTAACCATTTCACGAGCTTTTTTATGGTTATTGGGGAGTGGTTCCAGCACTGTTTGCTATTTAACTAAAATTTCATACTGGCCAATTCTACGATGTTTTCAAATAGTGAAAACATGTTGCACTAAAAACAGTTGTGCAGTGTTCTTATTTAAGGTAGAACTAGTGAGTAGAATTAATACTGGTTCTTCCAACTAACACATATACGTAATCTATACCATTTATTTTGCACATCTCTTATTTTGCCTGGTCACCCACTGCTAATTTTTTTGTTTGCTTGTTTTCTTCTGGATCACAACCTCTAGAATTCATAAATAGTTGAACTTAAGGAATATTATCACCTATTACTAATCTGCTCCTTCCCAGCAGCCACAGGCAGCCATTTTCTGCTTAAGTATAATTTTTTTCTATCAAGTTCTAGCTGTCATTTTGTAGAATGCACTAAATAAATGACAGCTAGAATCTGATTGGTTGCTATAGAAAACATCTCCACTTTTTCAAACCTGCAGTTTAGTAAATATACCCCTTAAAGTCTGCAATGAAGAAGATCATGATTTTCCCTTCCACTCAAACCACCCCTCCACAACCCTTATAAAAAGTGGTAAACTTAAATGTTCTGTCACTTAGGTGGTAATGCAGTTTTAATGGATCTTTGTGATTTTTCAAACTCAATAATTATGCCAATGTAACAATTTTATTTTATTTTATTTAACATGATATATTCCATCAGCCCAAGTTCATTACAATACACAACAACCATGTGCCTCTTGTTTGTGAATTACAACACTGAGCAAGACTATTAACCTTATTCCACTCCAAGGACAATCCCTTCCAGAATTTCATTACAATACAGATCTAACATCAAGATTTCTTTTTCACTCTTGTAGGAAGCATTCGAATTTGCACCACTTAAATGGAATGATGCAGCTTTTAGCCCCCAGCACTTTGAATGAATACTGTTGTTCCTTGGGTGAATTGGAAAGGTGTCTCTGCACTTAGAGTCTAGTATTACCATACTGTGTCCGCGCATGCACAGCAGCTTTATTTCGGCGGCACTGTATTGTACAGCAGCCGCGGCGCTATCAAAGAAGCGTCCGCGGTGGTGCTGTATGCCTCGGACGCTTCTTTGACAGCGTCGCGGCTGCTGTACAGTAAAGTGCCGCTATGTAGGGGCACTGTTTAGCCCCCGTTCTTCACGGAGGGGAGGGGTTTCTGGAGAACCAGAAACCCCCCTGCGTGCGCCCCTGCAGCTTGATTATAATTCTGAAAGTTTATAGTGTATCATCACTCACACTCGGGATTCAGCCATTTTGTAGGCAAAACCAACACTCATGAAAATGCAACCTATCATTTTGCTAGGAACTACTGACGTCACTGAGGGATCAATGATAGGCTGAATATCTTTAAATGAACACAACCAACAGTAGACCTTACACCTAGCCTATTAGAGACAAATTCTGATCTATGTAACCAGTACTAAGCACTAAGTTAGTGCTTAGTACGGAGAAATCTATGCTTTCTTGTGTTGTTTGTTAGATAAATTACTCTGATACTTAAAGCTACCATAATCATGTGTAAACAGCTGTTTCTGCATGATTTTGGGAAAACAAATGCTTAATAAAAAAGCCCCCAAATCCTAATTCTTTTTTACATTTGCACTAATCAACCAAATGCAGAACTTACAGGACACAATGTGACAATTTAATAGTATAGCACTCAGTAGCTCCCAATCTAATACATGTAATTATATGTCTAGGGAGTTTATGCTAACATGTAATTCTATGCAAAACATTAATGATTGTAGATGTGATTTAGTGCCGGTCAAAATGAATATTTATAAATAAAGATATTTAGGACTATGGCCTGTTATTTAAAATAAAAACCTACATTTTTCAGTAGTATGAAATAGCTCATAATAACAATCTGTTCTAAAATGCATTAAATCCTTGTTTGTACCGATTCTATTTTTTATATTATCCAAAACTGAATAACATATTGCAAAATATCATTTAGGTGTCGGGGGATCAGAAAAGACAAGGACAAGTTTTGTTTATCGTTTTTATCTAGGTAAAAATTAAGGTAATAATTTCAATGTTTAATGTACTTTTATGTGTATCGTTATTTTACTTACAAGTCAAGCATGCTAGGACATTTACACAAGAGCTGTTAATACACATTTCCTAGCTGCTGTTTACAGTTCTTGGGCTTGGGTCGGTGAAAAGCGCACACTTTTTTTAAATAAACATTTTTTTGAATGGGATGGAGGGTGATGAGTGTGCTTATTAGGGATGTGCACTGGCGACTTTTGGTGTCTCGTGTTTTGTGTTTTGGATTCGGATTTTTGCGATGTTTTTGGTTCAGATTTGTTTCGCAAAACACCTGCCGAAAGGTTTTGGTTCGTATTTAAGGTTTTGGATTCGGATTTTTTTTGAAAAAAGCACAAAAAGTTCAAAAATCAAGTTTTTTTGGCTTATTTTCACTCCTGCGCTATTATTAACCTCAATAACATTCAATAACAAGCATTTCCACTAATTTACAGTGTATTCTGAACACCTCACAATATAGTTATTAGTCCAAAACGTTGCAACGAGGTATCTTTCTGGACTGCGTAGTGGAGTGGTCCCCACAATATAATAAGAAAACCATCAACTGGTCTTAATCGCACCAAAAAATGTACCTGGACTGCGTAGAGGAGTGGGTCACCACAATATAATTTAAAAACCCTGAACTTGTATGAATCGCACCAAAAAATGTACCTGGACTGCGTAGAGGAGTGGGTCACCACAATATAATTTAAAAACCCTGAACTTGTATGAATCGCACCAATAAATGTATCTGGACTGCGAAGAGGAGTGGGTCACCACAATATAATAAGAAAACCATCAACTTGTCTTAATCGCACCAAAAAATGTACCTGGACTGCGTAGAGGAGTGGGTCACCACAATATAATTTAAAAACCCTAAACTTGTATGAATCTCACCAATAAATGTATCTGGACTGCGTAGAGGAGTGGGTCACCACAATATAATAAGAAAACCATCAACTTGTCTTAATCGCACCAAAAAATGTACCTGGACTGCGTAGAGGAGTGGGTCACCACAATATAATTTAAAAACCCTGAACTTGTATGAATCGCACCAATAAATGTATCTGGACTGCGTAGAGGAGTGGGTCACCACAATATAATAAGAAAACCATCAACTGGTCTTAATCGCACCAAAAAATGTACATGGACTGCGTAGAGGAGTGGGTCACCACAATATAATTTAAAAACCCTGAACTTGTATGATTCGCACCAAAAAATGTATCTGGACTGCGTAGAGGAGTGGGTCACCACAATATAATTTAAAAACCCTGAACTTGTATGATTCGCACCAATAAATGTATCTGGACTGCGTAGAGGAGTGGGTCACCACAATATAATAAGAAAACCATCAACTGGTCTTAATCGCACCAAAAAATGTACCTGGACTGCGTAGAGGAGTGGGTCACCACAATATAATTTAAAAACCCTGAACTTGTATGATTCGCAGTCGCACCAATAAATGTATCTGGACTGCGTAGAGGAGTGGGTCACCACAATATAATTTAAAAACCCTGAACTTGTATGATTCGCACCAATAAATGTATCTGGACTGCGTAGAGGAGTGGGTCACCACAATATAATTTAAAAACCCTGAACTTGTATGAATCGCACAAATAAATGTATCTGAACTGCGTAGAGGAGTGGTCACCACAATATAATTAATAAAAAACCCTCCACAGGTCTGAATTTCCCAAAAAAAATAATTCTGGACTGTGTAGTGGGGTGGCCCGGGTACTAAATTTGATACCTGGCCCACAATACCTCCTCCAAGTTCCAAGTGTAGTGTTTATAACATATTAACACTACACTAATTCTAGCATGTCAAACCCTCTTGTTTTAAATAATGATAGGGCATTTAACTTTTGATTAAATTTTTGTAATTTGTTGACATTTTCTTTTACTTTTTGAACATGGCAAACGACTGTTGAATGGTCACATAATGCCAAAAAAATAGTTGCAAGATGGAATTGTTCTTTCACCCTCCCACTCACCCTTATGTTGTTGAAATAGGACATGCACACTTTAACAAACCAATCATTTCAGTGACAGGGCCTAGCAAACAACTGTAACTGAAATGATTGGTTTGTTTGCGCCCCCACACCAAAATAACAATTCATCTCTCCCTGTACAAACTAAACAGGCTCTACTGAGGAAAGATGTCGTCCTCATCCTCAACCTCTGATTCCTCTCCCCCTACAGTGTGTACTTCCTCCTCCTCACACATTATCAATTCGTCCCCGCTGGACTCCACAACCACAGGTCCCTCTGTACTATCTGGAGGTCAGTGCTGTACTTTATTGAGGAATTGATTATTCATTTTTATAAACATCATTTTTTCAACGTTGTGAGGAAGCAACCTCCTTCGCCGCTCACTGACCAGGTTCCCCGCTGCACTAAAAACTCTTTCCGAGTACACACTGGAGGGGGGACAACTCAGGTAAAATAGAGCCAGTTTGTACAGGGGCTTCCAAACTGCCTTTTTTTCCTGCCAGTAACAATATGGACTGTCTGACATGTCTATTTGGATGGTGTCAGCAAAATAATCCTCCACCATTTTTTCAATTGAGACAGCATCCAATGCAGCAACAGTAGACATGTCTGCAATGGTTGGCAGGTCCTTCAGTCCGGACCAGATGTTATCAGCATTCCCGCCAGCGGCTCTTTTAGGAAAACTGAGCTTTTTCCTCGCAGCCATAGATGTGGAAGAAAATGAGGGTGGAGCTGTTGGCATGTCACGGTCCTCTTCAGAGGACAATCTCCTGACCAGAAGGTCTTTGCACCGCTGTAGACTTGTGTCCGCCGGAAACAGAGACACAACATACGCTTTAAACTGAGGATCGAGCACGGTGGCCAGAATGTATTCCTCTGACTTTAAAAGAGTGACCACCCTCGGATCCTGGCAAAGCGTACGAAGGGCTTCATCCACAAGAGCTACATGCTTTGTTGGATCTCAATGCTTTACCAGCTTCTCCCTCACTTTCTCCAGCTGCTTCTGCAACAGCCTGATCAGGGGAATGACCTGACTCAAGCTGGCAGTGTTGGAACTCACTTCTCCTGTGGCAAGTTCAAACGGCTGGAGAACCTTGCACAACACGGAAATCAGTCTCCACTGCGCTTGACTCAGGCGCATCCCCACTCCTTTGCCTATGTCGTAGGTGGCTGTGTAGGCCTGAATGGCCGTTTGCTGCTCCTCCATCCTCTGCAGCATATAGAGGGTGGAGTTCCAGCGCATCACAAGCTCTTGTTTGAGGTGATGGCAGGGCAGGTTCATGCTTTTTTGATGTGCCTCTAGTCTGCGGTAGGCACTGGCTGAATGCCGAAAGTGTCCAGCAATTTTGCGCGCCACCGCAAGCATCTCCTGCACACCCCTGTCACTCTTGAGGTAATGCTGCACCACCAAATTAATGGTGTGTGCAAAACATGGGACGTGCTGGAAATTGCCCATATTTAATGCCCGCACAATGTTACTGGCATTGTCTGACACCACAAATCCCCATGAGAGTCTAAGTGGGGTAAGCCACTGGGAGATAATTTCCCTCAGTTTCTCTAATATGTTGTCAGCATTGTGCCTCTTATTAAAGCCTGTAATACACAATGTTGCCTGCCTTTGCACGAGCAGCCATTTTGTAAATGCTGCTACTGATGCAGCTGTTGCTACGGAAGGCGATGCATCTACCCAGTGGGCTGTCACAGTCATATAGTCCTTTGTTTGCCCAGAACCACTTGTCCACATGTCCGTGGTTAAGTGGACAGTGGGTACAACCGCATTTTTCAGAGCACTGAGGAAACTTGATCGTACTTCTCTGTACATTTTTGGTATCGCCTGCCTAGTGAAGTGGAATCTCGACGGGATTTGGTACCAGGGACACAATACCTCCATCAACCCTCTAAATCCCACTCCACTGATGGCGGACACCGGGCGCACGTCAACATTGCAGTTACAGCTGCAGTTATACGCTTTGCAATAGGGTGACTACTATCGTATTTTGTGGTCATGGCAAACGACTGTTGGACGGTCAATTGTTTTGTGAAAGACTTAGCGGTCTTACGACTTCCCCTCTGGGAAGATGACCGACTAACAGCAGCAACAGCAGCAGTGGCAGTAGTAGGCGTACCGCTGCAGGATTCCTCGGATGAATCCCGTATTGAGGAGGACTCAGTCTGGCTGCTGACTTGGGCTGCAGGACTCAATCTGATGGAGATCGTGGAGGAAGTTGACGAGGAGGGTGTTGCTGGTGTGTATCCAACTGGACCACGGGATTTAGGTGTCCCTGTACCGATGACGGTCCTAGCCCCAGTTCCTGAACTAACCACTGAACTATGAAGGTTATTCAGGTAACGTATAAGGGAGGATGTCCCTAGGTGGGCAAGATCCTTACCCCTGCTTATTTGAGCTTTACATAAGCTACATATGGCCATACATTGGTTGTCCGGATTTGGATAAAAATAACTCCAGACCGAAGAGGTGCATTTTTTGGTCTTCTAACCAGGCATGACGATGGGCTTTTTCATTCCATGGACATCAGCTGTTTCCCCCCCTGGTGCCTCATTTACAATAACCACATCACCATCCTCATCATCAAGTTCCTCCACAGCGCCAGCTACATCATCAATAGCCTCCTCCCGAGCCACCATCTTCCCGTACAGTGATGGGAAGGTTAGGCTTGACAACCACCAACACCCTTGGACTCGCCTTGGGGATTTGTGATAATTTCTCTTTAGAAGGCAGTTTGCTGTTTTGTTGCTGACAGCATAACTCTCTTCAATTTTTTGTAGGGGGGGGGAGGAGGAGGAGGGCTAAGATCCTAGGGTGAAGATGGACCACTAGTCATGAACACGGGCCAAGGTCTAAGCCGTTCCTTGCCACTACGTGTTGTAAATGGCATATTGCCAACTTTACGTTTCTCCTCAGATGATTTTAAGTTTCTCTTTTTGCTTTTTTTTGAGAACTTGGGCTTTTTGGATTTTACATGCCCTGTACTAGGAGATTGGGCATCGGGCTTGGAAGACGACGTTGATGGCATTTCATCGTCTATATCATGACTAGTGGCAGCAGCTTCAGCATTAGGAGGAAGTGGGTCTGGATCTTTCCCTACTTTATCCTCCAAATTTTTGGTCTCCATTATATGTAGCACAAGATACGGCAGAATGTGTGAACCTGGTAATATTGCAGACAGTACCAATGGACTTATACTGCAGGAATGGTTTTGCAAATTTTGTTGTAATACATTTTTTTTTTTTTTTTTATAACTTTTTTTAAATTTTTTAAACACTTGGGAATAATGGGGAAATAACTATGCCCTTAGAAGCACAGGACACAGGACCACTGGACCATTGGACTGAACAGGACACAGCACAGGACCCAGCAGCACCACTGAACTCAAAATTGACAGAGCACAGCACACAGCACCACTGGACTGATACTGCAGAACACAGCACAGCACAGAACTAAACAGCACAGCACAGAACTAAACAGCACAGCACGAGATCTACCAGGACAGAGGACCACCTAACACACCCTCCCTCTACCCTGATCAATGCCCGAGTGAAGATGGCGGCGACTAGCGGGGAATTTATAGGATCCGAGTATCGCGAGATCCAACAGCGGGATTATGACTCAGAGCCTCGGTTTCAAGTTTTCATTTGGCGCCAATACCCGGATCTGTCTCGGATCCGACTCAGATCGGAAAGGTTCGGGTGGGCTCGGATTCACAAAATCCGAGTGCGCTCATCTCTAGTGCTTATCAAATTCAAATTTATTTATCTAAGAGGTGTAGATTTGTTTATTTCTAAATTTCTTTTCAGGTCTAATGGCCAGAAGTGTAAGGGAACCCTTTTCAATGGGCAGGGAATAAACTGGTTTCACTTGGATCCCGTTAGTTAAATCCATACCCCCACAGACCAAAGCTGATAACATCTAAATGGGGCACTTCTTTTTTCACCACCTGTCACGAAATAGTAAGATGGCCACTAGCTGGTATTGGCACAACTGTACAGGGAGGTGCGGAGTCTAATGCACCCCCAGTATTCACCAGGGATAGGAACCACATGTAAGTGCTGTAATATGTAGTGAAACCAATACTCTGGCACCCTAGTGGTCCCTAGGCTTGTATAAATACAGCAAGGTGAGCCCTGACAGGAGGATGCAATTCCGGTGGACAGACACAGCTGACCCTTAACAGGTGATTGAAAATAGAGTCCCTTTGCCTAGTAACGGGACAGAGGTCCTTCAGGCATGCGTGTGCCATGCATACCCTAAAGAACAAGGAAGCATCCCGTTACCTAGCAATGGGACGTGGCTATCAGCAAAAGACAGGAGACCGTCTCCTGCGCCTAGAGTCAGTGCGGAGATAGTGCCTGAAGAAGAAGGATTAGCAGACTGGCTCCTCAAAAAACTGGACAGGAGACGAGCAGCATGGAGATCCTTCTTATCAACCCAGGATCTCTCTTCAGGACGTACCCTTTCCAATGAACTAAAAACGGAACACTGCCTTGAATGGTTCGCGACCCTAAGATGCGCTTCACCTCGTATTCATCATCTAGAACGGACCTGATGGGAGGGGGTGGAGAGAGATTGTTGGAGAACTCGTTAAGAACCAGAGGCTTCAGTAAGGAGATATGAAAAGAGTTATGTACACGGAGGGAAGGAGGCAACCGGAGTCTGTAGGTGACAGCATTGATAACATGGGAGATGAGGAAAGACTAATAAATTGGGCCACAAACTTCATCGATGGTACTTTGAGTTTGAAGTAGCGTGTGGATAACCACACCTTATCCCCTACTTGAAGAACCAGGAGATTTCTGCAGTGACGATCCACCAAACGGTTATACCATTCTGAAGACTGTTGTAGTTTAGTAAGTACTTGGGACCATATACCGATATACTGGGCCCTTTAGAGAAGGTGGACAATACAGGGTGTCTACCCAAAAGAATAAAGTAAGGAGATACTCCAGTAGAATCGTGTTGATGGTTATTGTGTAAAAATTCTGCCCAGGAAAGGTGACTATACCAGTAGGTTTGGTGGTTGGAACGATAACAACTGAGGAAAGTCTCCACATCCTGGTTGACCCGCTCAGTCTGACCATTGGTCTGGGGATGGTATTTTGAAGAGAATTTCAACTTAATCCCAAGATGATTGCCGAAAGACCTCCAGAACTTGGAATTGTACCGCCCGATCAGAAATTATCTCCAGGGGGCAATCATGAATACAAAAAATATTTTCAATGAAGAAGAGAGCAAGATCAGCAACAGATGGTAACTTCTTAAGAGAGACAAAGTGTGCCCATTTAGAGAAACAGTCTACCACGATCCAAATGGTATTATAACCATGGCTGTTGGCAAGATGGTCAGTGATAAAAGCCATGCTAAAGCTGGTCCATGGAGAGTCTGGAACAGGAAGTGGGAGAAGAAGATCGGCCGGAGATCGCCTAGGCTTCTTGTGTCGGGCACATGCTCTGCAGGCCGCGACATATTCGTGGACATTAATACTTAAAGAAGGCCACCAATAATTACGGAATAAGAGAGCAATGGTCTTTTTAACCCTTGCATTTCCGGTGAGATTAGAGTCATGAGCCCAAGCTAACAATTTGGAGCAGAAACGGACCTCCGCAAATGAACGTCCCACAGCAGAAGCCTTGACAGAACACTTGGTCAGAGCCAGAATCTTAAACGGACTTATAATTGGTCTGGTTTCCGGAGGACAAGTATCTGAAGGATCAAAAGACCTGGGAAAAGCATCAGCCCTGGAATTCTTGGTACCTGCACAAAATGTTGAGATTATTTGGAATCTGGAGAAAGAAAGCCTGACTGAAGGTAGGTAAGATTTTTATGATATGACCCTCCAGAATATACCGCCATTCTTCTAGGGCTACCTTGATGGCCAAAAGTTCCTTGTCTCTTATGCTGTAGTTAGCTTCAGAAGATGAAAACTTCCTGGAGAGGAATCCACATGTAGTGAAAGTACCGATTTTTTTTGCGAAAACACTGCCCCAACACCAATGAAGGAAGCATCCACCTCAAGGTAAAACGGCTGATGCTGGTTGGGTTGTCTCAAGTTGGGAGCTACCAAGAAGCTTCTTTTTTAACACCTTGAATGCCACTACCACTTTCTGAAGCCAGTTGTTGACTTGGCCGTCTTTACAGATAAGAGAAGTGATAGTCGCTATAAGGGAAGAAAAGGCTAGGATGGAGCATTTCCCGGCCTCTTGGAACATGAGGAGAGGAGATGGTCAGGTTCCCCACAATAGAGACGGTTCTTGATGCGTTTGTTGAACATGACATGCCGATCTCTCTTGAGAAAGTGAGATTGGCCAATTTGCATCTTTTCCTTCGAAGTAGGTATGGGTGACTGTAACTGAGGTGCCAGCTGAGGAAAAGAATGACAAGACCTGTCCCATTCTTGAGTATGCTCCCTGTGGTGGATATCCACCTCGATGCAAAGAGAAATTAACTCATTGAGGCTTGATGGAAGCTCACGGGAGCCCAGGTCGTCTTTGATAGGCTTGTTTAACCTTTGCCAGAAGGTGGTTATCAGGGCCCAAAGAAGTTCAGTGGCTAGACAAAATTGTACGGCATATTGTCGAGCAATTAGAAACCCTTGACACAGGGCCTATAGATGGGAAGCAGTGGAAGAGACATGTCCTGGTTCATCAAAGGCCTTGCAAAATTTCTCCACGAAGATGGAGGAGTTTTGAAGAATGGGTCATCCCATTTCCAGAGAGGAGAAACCCAGGCCAGGGCCTGACCAGACAGGAGATAAATAGCATATGCCACTTTGTGTCTCTTGGGAACCAAATTTTCAGAAGCTAGTTCAAACTGGATGTCGCATTGGTTAAGAAACCCACGGCATCTCTAAGGGTTTGCATCATATTTTTCAGGAGATGGAATGTGTATCCCTCTGGAAGTAGGTGTACTGACTGTAGAGGTAGTAGTTACAGTAACTGCTAATGCTACTTGGCTTACCAGCAGAGACCCCTGAAGGGTGTCTAAGTGATATACAACCCCCTGGAGACACTGTAGGAGTTGGGCTTGATTGGTCTCCTGTTGATCCACCCTCTGGGCCAAATGAAACAGGAGGTCTCTGGCAGAAGGTTCATCCTGTCCACTCATATTATCACCAAAGTATACTGTCATTGAATAGCAAGGTGGTCACTAGTTAGCATTGGTGCAACTGAACAGGGAGGTGTGGAGTCTAACGTACCCCCAATATTCACCAGGGACCCCCGCAAGGCAGATTGGGCTTAGCTGCAAAGGGTGCTCAGGTCGCAGTTCTCCGAGACAGTCACCAGCATAGTGACAGGAGTAGACAGGTGTAGTCAAACAACCTGGGGCAGAACCAGCCAGGCAGGACAATGCACAGGGAGAATCCAGAGAATAGTCAGAACTAGCCAGGAGTCAAAACCAAACTGAGCAATAAGGCACCAAATCGTAAACCAGGAGAGGATTGTAGAGGAAGCAAGCCAAGTCAGAACTGATGAATGCAGGAGACAGGAACCACAGGTAAGTGCTGGAGCAGGTAATGAAACCAATACTCTGGCACCCTAGTGGTGCCAGAGGCTTGCATAAATACAGCAAGGTGAGCCCTGATAGAAGGAGGCAGTTCCAGTGGTCAGACACAGCTGACCGATAACAGGTGATTGAAAATAGCGTCCCGTTGCCTAGCAATGGGACTCGAGGAACTCCACAAATGGACGCGCCCTGGGTGCCCTAAAGAATAGGGAAGCATCCCGTTGCTAGGGACACAACTATTAGCAAAGGACAGACGGCCATCTCCTGCACCTATAATTAGTGCGGAGACCAGGCCTGACACCACCTTCCTGTAGAGGAACCAACCTTGCATGTGGTGACCTCAGAATACTGGTTTCTGCTATAGAGACAAACAGCCCAGGCTGGATAGCTCTTGGGCTGGTTGTAGAATTTGTTTAGGGGGCCTATTATTATTATTATTAATATTTATTTATAAGGCGCTACAAGGCATCCGCAGCGCCGTACAGAGACAAACAAAATCACAATACAATGGGAGACAGCACAGTACAGTAAACACAGCAACTCAGTACGCTCAATGCACAGCTAGAGAGGGCGGGGAAGGGGGAGGGAGGATCAGAAAGTGACGGGGCCCAAGAAGGGGGGCGTGGAAGACAGGGAGACCCCCAGGGGGGAGGAGGGAGCGAAAGTGGATGTGGGGTGGAGGACCTTTGAGGAGGAGGGCTAAGTAGCTGGAGAGCAGAGTTAGAAGTGGTGGAAACAGGAGGAGAGATGGCCCTGCTCAGAGGAGCGTACAATCTAAGGGGAGGGGTGGACAGACAGAGAGACGCAGGGGAGAGAGGGAGAGTAGGGGGACAGAGGCAGAAGATAAGGTAGGAAGTTAAGTGGGAGACAGAAAGGCTTTAAGAAAAAGGTGGGTTTTTAGGGCCCGTTTGAAGCTGGATAGATTAGGGGAAGTTCTGATGGAGGGAGGGAGCTTGTTCCAGTGGAGGGGGGCAGCGCGGGCGAAGTCTTGGATACGCGCGTGGGAGGAGGTTATAAAGGGGGAAGAGAGGCGACGGTCAGAGGCAGAACGGAGAGGGCGGGATGGAGCATGAATAGAGAGGAGGGTGGAGATGTAGGGTGCAGTGGAGTTGGCGAGGGCCTTGTAGGTGAGTGTGAGGAGCTTAAAGAGGATTCTGAAGGGGAATGGGAGCCAGTGAAGGGCTAGGTAGAGGGGGGAGACAAAAGAGGAGCGGCGAGAGAGGAAAATAAGCCTAGCTGCAGCGTTAAGGACGGATCGAAGGGGATCGAGATGAGAGTGGGGGAGGCCAGTGAGGAGGAGGTTGCAGTAGTCCAGGCGGGAGATGATCAGAGAGTGGATAAGGCATTTGGTGGCATCTTGGGAGAGGAAGGGCCGGATGCGAGCGATGTTGCGCAGCTGGAAGCGGCAGGATTTAGCAAGAGAGAGGATGTGGGGGCCAAAGGAGAGAGAGGAGTCGAGGATGACACCAAGGCAGCGAAGTTGGGGGACAGGGGAGATAGAGGTGTTGTCGACAGTGATGGAGAGGTCAGAAGGGGATGGGGTATGAGAGGGAGGAAAAACTATGAGCTCAGTTTTGGCAAGGTTAAGTTTGAGGAATCGAGAGGACATCCAGGAGGAGATGGCAGAGAGGCAGGCGGACACCCTAGAGAGGAGGGAGGGAGAGAGATCAGGAGAGGAGAGGTATAGTTGAGTGTCGTCAGCGTAAAGGTGGTAGCTGAAGCCGAAGGAGCTGATGAGTTCACCCAGGGAGGATGTGTATAGAGAGAAGAGTAAGGGTCCCAGAACAGAGCCCTGAGGGACCCCGACTGGAAGGGTGGATGGGGGGGAGAGAGACCCAGAGGTGGTGACAGAGAAGGAACGGTGAGTAAGGTAAGAGGTGAACCAGGACAGGACTGGGCCGGAGAGGCCGAAAGACTGGAGGGTGTGAAGGAGGAGGGGGTGGTCAACGGTGTCAAAGGCTGCAGAGAGGTCAAGGAGGATGAGAAGGGAGAAGTGGCCCCTGGCTTTTGCAGAGAGGAGGTCATTGGTGACTTTAGCCAGGGCAGTTTCAGTGGAGTGGAGGGGGCGGAAACCAGACTGGAGAGGATCAAGGAGGGAGTATTCAGAAAGGTAGGAGGTGAGACGGCTGCAGACGAGCCTCTCAAGAATTTTGGAGGCAAATGGGAGAAGAGATATGGGGCGATAGTTCGAGAGAGAAGTGGAGTCGAGATTAGGTTTCTTAAGAATGGGGGATACGAGAGCATGTTTGAAGGAGGAGGGGAAGATGCCAGTGGAGAGGGAGAGATTAAAGAGGTGAGCGAGGTGGGAGCAGGTGGTGGGGGAAAGGGAGCGAAGAAGGTGGGAGGGGATGGGATCCAGGGGGCAGGTAGTGGGGGGGGATGATAAAATGAGAGAGTGGACTTCCTCGCCGGTGGTGGGACGGAAGGAGTGGAGGGGAAGGTGGTTGGGGGGGGAGGACAGAAGAGTGGGAGGGGTGGAAGAGAGAGTGGAGGAGGAGATTTCAAGTCGGATGGCCTCGATTTTAGAGGAGAAGAAGGAGGCGAAATCAGAGGCAGTCAGGGAGGAGGGGGTGGGGGGGAGGGGAGGGGGCCAGGAGAGTGCTAAAGGTGGCAAAGAGGCGGCGGGGGTTAGAGGACTGGGAAGAGATGAGGGATTTAAAGAAAGATTGTTTAGCAAGTGAGAGGGCAGAGCTGTAGGATGAAAGGATGAATTTAAAGTGGAGGAAGTCAGCCAGGGAGCGGGATTTTCTCCAGTGACGTTCGGCAGAACGGGAGCATTTTTGGAGGAAGCGGGTAAATTTGGAGTGCCAGGGTTGGGGTTTGGAGCAGCGGGGGTGGACGGAGTGGGCAGGGGCAACCGCGTCCAGAGCGGAGGTGAGGGTGTGATTGTAGAGGGAGACCGCCTGGTTGGGGCAGGCCTGGGAGGAAAGGGGAGAAAGGAGGGTATCGAGAGAGGAGGACAGAGAGGCAGGGTCAAGAGCATCGAGGTTGCGTATGGACAGAGTAGGTTTGGGCAGGGGGAGGGGAGCAGGAGAAGAGGAGAGAGAGAAGGAGAGGAGATGGTGGTCGGATAGAGGAAAGGGAGAGATGGAGAAGTCGGAGAGATTACATAGGTAGGAGAAGACAAGATCAAGGGAGTGACCAAGGCAGTGGGTAGAGGAGGAGGTCCATTGGGTGAGACCAAGGGAGGAAGAGAGGGTGAGCAGTTTGCTGGAAGCAGGGTAGGTGGGGTTGTCGATGGGGATATTAAAGTCACCGAGAATGATCGAGGGGAGATCGGAGGAGAGGTAGTGAGGAAGCCAGCTAGCAAAGTTGTCAAGGAAGAGGGAGGTGGGGCCAGGGGGGCGGTAGATGACAGTGACGCGGAGATGGATGGGGTAGAAGAGGCGGATGGAGTGAGCTTCAAAAGAGGAGAAGGAGAGGGAGGGTTCAGGGGGAATGACACGAAAAGTACAGGTGGAGGAGAGGAGGAGGCCAACTCCACCGCCAGGGCGGGCACCAGGCCTGGCGGAGTGGGTGAAGGAGAGGCCACCATAGGAGAGGGCAGCGGGGGAAGTAGTATCAGAATCGGAGAGCCAGGTTTCAGTAACGGCAAGAAGGTTAAAGGAGTTGGATAGAAAGAGGTCGTGGATAGCAGTCAGCTTGTTGCGGACGGATCTGGCATTCCAGAGGGCACAGAAGAAAGGGGGAGAGGAGAGGGGGGAAATGGGGATGAGGTTAGCAAGATGAGCAGCGCGCGGGGGATGGCGGGGAGGAACGGGAGAGGTAGGGCGGGGGGAGAGTATGGGTATGGAGTAAGAGCGGGGAGGCATAGTAGGGAGAGAGAGTAACAGAACAGTGAGATAGTGGGGACAGTGAAAAACAGGTAAGAACAAAGGCAGGAAGACAATGAAAAGGTGGAAGATAATAACGAATTAGGGCGTGGAGGGCATGGAACAACAGTACAGTGAGATAATAAGGACAATGAAGACAGGTAAGAATGATAGCAGAACAGTAAGATAATAAGGACAGCGGATAACAGGTAAGAATAAGCAGGGAGACAATAGCAAGATGGAGGACAATAACCAATTAGGGCGTGGAAGGCAAAGAATAATAGAAGGAGAGGTAATAAGGACAATGGAAATAGGCAAGAATAATAACAGGTAAAACTAGTTGCTGGTAAATATAAAATCAGGAAAAACAAGATAAAGGCATATAAATAGTAGAATAATAACAGGTAAAAAGTAGAAACTTGTAAATGTACAATCAGGAAAAACAAAATAATGGCATATAAAATAATGTTTTATATGCAGTTGATGCAGTTAAGCCAGGGATTCAGCAGGAGAAGGGTTAACTGACAAGCCGGGTCGGTACACAGTTGATCAGTTGCTGCAGATAAGCCAGGGATTCAGCAGGAGAAGGGTTAATTGACAAGCCGGGTCGGTACACAGTAGATCAGTTGGTGCAGATAAGCCAGGGATTCAGCAGGAGAAGGGTTAATTGACAAGCCGGGTCGGTACACAGTAGATCAGTTGATGCAGATAAGCCAGGGATTCAGCAGGAGAAGGGTTAATTGACAAGCCGGGTCGGTACACAGTAGATCAGTTGGTGCAGATAAGCCAGGGATTCAGCAGAAGAAGGGTTAACTGACAAGCCGGGTCGGTACACAGTAGATCAGTTGATGCAGATAAGCCAGGGATTCAGCAGGAGAAGGGTTAATTGACAAGCCGGGTCGGTACACAGTAGATCAGTTGGTGCAGATAAGCCAGGGATTCAGCAGGAGAAGGGTTAATTGACAAGCCGGGTCAGTACACAGTAGATCAGTTGATACAGATAAGCCAGGGACTCAGCAGGAGAAGGGTTAATTGACAAGCCGGGTCGGTACACAGTAGGTCAGTTGATGTAGATAAGCCAGGGATTCAGCAGGAGAAGGGTTAACTGAAAAGCCAGGTCGGTACACAGTAGATCAGTTGATGCAGATAAACCAGGGATTCAGCAGGAGAAGGGTTAACTGACAAGCCGGGTCGGTACACAGTAGGTCAGTTGATGCAGATAAACCAGGGATTCAGCAGGAGAAGGGTTAACTGACAAGCCGGGTCGGTACACAGTAGATCAGTTGGTGCAGATAAACCAGGGATTCAGCAGGAGAAGGGTTAACTGACAAGCCGGGTCGGTATACAGTAGATCAGTTGGTGCAGATAAGCCAGGGATTCAGCAGGAGAAGGGTTAATTGATAAGCCGGGTCGGTACACAGTAGATCAGTTGATACAGATAAGCCAGGGACTCAGCAGGAGAAGGGTTAATTGATAAGCCGGGTCGGTACACAGTAGATCAGTTGATGTAGATAAGCCAGGGATTCAGCAGGAGAAGGGTTAACTGACAAGCCGGGTCGGTACACAATAGATCAGTTGGTGCAGATAAGCCAAGGATTCAGCAGGAGAAGGGTTAATTGACAAGCCGGGTCGGTACACAGTAGATCAGTTGATACAGATAAGCCAGGGACTCAGCAGGAGAAGGGTTAACTGACAAGCCGGGTCGGTACACAGTAGATCAGTTGATGTAGATAAGCCAGGGATTCAGCAGGAGAAGGGTTAACTGAAAAGCCGGGTCGGTACACAGTAGATCAGTTGATGCAGATAAGCCAGGGATTCAGCAGGAGAAGGGTTAACTGACAAGCCGGGTCGGTACACAGTAGATCAGTTGATGCAGATAAGCCAGGTATTCAGCAGGAGAAGGGTTAATTGACAAGCCGGGTCGGTACACAGTAGATCAGTTGATGCAGATAAACCAGGGATTCAGCAGGAGAAGGGCCAACTGACAAGCCGGGTCGGTACACAGTAGGTCAGTTCATGCAGATAAGCCAGGGATAGATGGTATGGCCTTGTCTTTGGAGTGATGATGACACTCCTTTGTACCCCCACAATAATTTCCCACTGTCTTCACAAGTTTTTAGATGTTTTATAATTGCCTATGGAGATATTGCAGTCCCTCCTGCCCTGTGGAGGCCAAAGTGATAAATGCATGTATGGGTCCCATTCAGATGGGCAACTTTTGCCACTCTTGCGGTCCATGCATAATGGACAAAGCTCTATAAGACCCCTGTCCACTATATTTAAAAAGTTAGAAATAAACACATCTTAAATAAATACATTTAATTGTACAAAATAATATTTGTGGATTTACCATTAGAAAAGTGATATTTGTACCTCTCATTGAATGCAATTATTCTTTTTTTCTATATGAGTGATGCTTGGTTCTTGTTGGAAATAATTGTCTGGTGCCCAACAGAAGAAAAGTTAGATAACCATCGCTGTACAGGAGAACAGTCACAACAAAGCTAATAACTAGGCATTGCAGTTATTTAGAAAGTAACCATGCATTTTATAGACTCATTTTATTAGGCATCAGTCATTCTGATTTAAAATGTTTCCTGAAACCCTAAGAAACACATAAAAGTTTTCTCTCTCGTCTAAAATTTTTAAAGCATTTTTTCATGCGACAGAATTACAGAGCACTTGTAACTTCATATGTTATATAGAGATGAGCGCACTCGGATTTTGTGAATCCGAGCCCACCCGAACCTTTCCGATCCGAGTCAGATCCGAGACAGATCCGGGTATTGGCGCCAAATGAAAACTTGAAACCGAGGCTCTGAGTCATAATCCCGCTGTCGGATCTCGCGATACTCGGATCCTATAAATTCACCGCTAGTCGCCGCCATCTTCATTCGGGCATTGAACAGGGTAGAGGGAGGGTGTGTTAGGTGGTCCTCTGTCCTTGTAGATCTCGTGCTGTGCTGTTTAGTTCTGTGCTGTGCTGTTTAGTTCTGTTCTGTGCTGTGCTGTGCTGTGCTGTGCTGTGTTCTGCAATATCAGTCCAGTGGTGCTGTGTGCTGTGCTCTGTCAATTTTTAATTCAGTGGTGCTGCTGGGTCCTGTGCTGTGTCCTGTTCAGTCCAGTGGTGCTGTGTCCTGTTCAGTCCAGTGGTGCTGTGTCCTGTGCTCTGTGCTTCTAAGGGCATAGTTATTTCCCCATTATTCCCAAGTGTTTTAAAAAATAAAAAAAAGTTATAAAAAAAATACAAAAAAAAAATTAATTACAACAAAATTTGCAAAACCAATCCTGCAGTATAAGCCCATTAGTACTGCAATATTATATTACCAAGTTCACTGATTCAGCAGTATAAGTCCAGTGGTACTGATATTACAAAGTTCACTGATTCAGCAGTATAAGTCCAGTGGTACTGATATATTACAAAGTTCACTGATTCAGCAGTATAAGTCCAGTGGTACTGCTATTACAAAGTTCACTGATTCAGCAGTGTATAAGTCCAGTGGTACTGCTATTACAAAGTTCACTGATTCAGCAGTATAAGTCCAGTGGTACTGCTATTACAAAGTTCACTGATTCAGCAGTATAAGTCCAGTGGTACTGCTATTACAAAGTTCACTGATTCAGCAGTGTATAAGTCCAGTGGTACTGCTATTACAAAGTTCACTGATTCAGCAGTATAAGTCCAGTGGTACTACTATTACAAAGTTCACTGATTCAGCAGTATATAAGTCCAGTGGTACTGCTATTACAAAGTTCACTGATTCAGCAGTGTATAAGTCCAGTGGTACTGCTATTACAAAGTTCACTGATTCAGCAGTGTATAAGTCCAGTGGTACTGCTATTACAAAGTCCACTGATTCAGCAGTGTATAAGTCCAGTGGTACTGATATTACAAAGTTCACTGATTCAGCAGTGTATAAGTCCAGTGGTACTGCTATTACAAAGTTCACTGATTCAGCAGTATAAGTCCAGTGGTACTGATATTACAAAGTTCACTGATTCAGCAGTATAAGTCCAGTGGTACTGATATATTACAAAGTTCCCTGATTCAGCAGTATAAGTCCAGTGGTACTGCTATTACAAAGTTCACTGATTCAGCAGTGTATAAGTCCAGTGGTACTGCTATTACAAAGTTCACTGATTCAGCAGTATAAGTCCAGTGGTACTGCTATTACAAAGTTCACTGATTCAGCAGTATAAGTCCAGTGGTACTGCTATTACAAAGTTCACTGATTCAGCAGTGTATAAGTCCAGTGGTACTGCTATTACAAAGTTCACTGATTCAGCAGTATAAGTCCAGTGGTACTGCTATTACAAAGTTCACTGATTCAGCAGTATATAAGTCCAGTGGTACTGCTATTACAAAGTTCACTGATTCAGCAGTGTATAAGTCCAGTGGTACTGCTATTACAAAGTTCACTGATTCAGCAGTGTATAAGTCCAGTGGTACTGCTATTACAAAGTTCACTGATTCAGCAGTGTATAAGTCCAGTGGTACTGATATTACAAAGTTCACTGATTCAGCAGTGTATAAGTCCAGTGGTACTGCTATTACAAAGTTCACTGATTCAGCAGTATAAGTCCAGTGGTACTGCTATTACAAAGTTCACTGATTCAGCAGTATAAGTCCAGTGCTACTCTCCTGTGCCGCATATAATTTTTAAAGGCTTTGCCGAGTGTGTGTGGCTTAGGGGTACGCTCTCTTGTGCTACATATAATGGAAAACCAAAATTTGGAGGATAAAGTAGGGAAAGATCAAGACCCACTTCCTCCTAATGCTGAAGCTGCTGCCACTAGTCATGACATAGACGATGAAATGCCATCAATGTCGTCTGGCAAGCCCGATGCCCAATCTCCTAGTACAGGGCATGTAAAATCCAAAAAGCCCAAGTTCTCCAAAAATAGCAAAAAGAGAAACTTAAAATCTTCTGAGGAGAAACGTAAAGTTGGCAATATGCCATTTACGACACGTAGTGGCAAGGAACGGCTTAGGCCCTGGCCCGTGTTCATGACTAGTGGTCCAGCTTCACCCAAGGATCTAAGCCCTCCTCCTCCCCCCCCTACAAAAAATTTAAGAGAGTTATGCTGTCAGCAACAACAACAAAACAGCAAAGAACTCTGCCTTCTAAACAGATGACATCACAAATCCCCAAGGCGAGTCCAAGGGTGTTGTTGGTTGTGAACCCTGACCTTCCCATCACTGTACGGGAATAGGTGACTCCATCCAGCATTTGCAGCACGCCCTCTGCATATGCTGGAAGGATCACCCACAGTCCAGTTACAGATTTGGCTAATGAAGATGTGAATGTTGTACACCGGGAGGAGGATATTGATGTAGCTGGCGCTGAGGAGGATGTTGATGATTATAATGCAGACAGATACCAAATTGCCTTTCTCAATTTCTATTTATATTCTAGATTATATAACGGCTGAATAGTTTTCTATTTTACTCCTAGTGGAAAGGGGATCTGATGCAGACAGATACCAAACTGCTTTTGTCCATTTCTTTGTATATTTGAATTTCTAGTTCTACAGTCTATGCAGGCTGCTTTATTTATATTCAACTACAAGTGTAGGGCGGGGGGGGGGGCATAGATAGCCACCAAAGTAACGTGGTCCATTTAATTTCACTTTCTAGCTCCACAGTCTGTGCAGCCTGCTTTTTTTTATCTTCAAAGTATTTATATTTACAAGCCTTGCAATCTAAATTAACTAGAGGTAGTGACGTGGTAGAACTCCAAAAGGCAGTTTGGAAGCCCCTGTACAAACTGTCTCTATTTTTTAACTGAGTTGTCCCCCCTGCAGTGTGTACTCAGAAAGAGTTTTTAGTGCAGCGGGGAACCTGGTCAGTGAGCGGCGAAGGAGGTTGCTTTGTCTCAACGTTGAAAAAATGATGTTTATAAAAATGAATAATCAGTTCCTCAATGAAGTACAGCACTGCCCTCCAGACAGTACAGAGGGACCTGTGGTTGTGGAGTCCAGCGGGGACGAATTGATAATGTGTGAGGAGGAGGAAGTACACACTGTAGGGGGAGAGGAATCAGAGGTTGAGGATGAGGACGACATCTTTCCTCAGTAGAGCCTGTTTAGTTTGTACAGGGAGAGATGAATTGTTTTATTGGTGTGGGGGCCCAAACAAACCAATCATTTCAGCCACAGCTGTTTGGTAGGCCCTGCCGCTGAAATGATTGGTTTGTTAAAGTGTGCATGTCCTATTTCAACAACATAAGGGTGGGTGGGAGGGCCCAAGGACAATTCCATCTTGCAATTATTTTTTTGGCATTATGTGACCATTCAACAGTCGTTTGCCATGTTCAAAAAGTAAAAGAAAATGCCAACAAATTCAATAAATTAAATCAAAAGTTAAATACCCTGTCATTATTTAAAACAAGAGGTTTTGACGTGCAAGAATTAGTGTAGTGTTAAGATGTTATAAACACTACACTTGGAACTTGGAGGAGGTATTGTGGCCCCGGTATCAAATTAGGTACCGGGGCCACCCCACTACGCAGTCCAGATGCTTGTTTGGTGGAATTCTGACCAGTTGAGGGTGTATTTATTTTATTGTGGCCCCGGTACGAAATTGGGTACCGGGGCCACTCCACTATGCAGTCCAGATAGAGGTGTATCAGATATTAAACAACGTTGACTGTTGCTGCAAAATTTTTAAATAATATTGTGGGGAACACTACACTACGCAGTCCATAAACTTTTAGGGTGGAATTCAGACCCGTGTAGGATTTTTTAATAATATTGTGGCCCCGGTAAAATTTAATTGATATTGTGGTGACCCACTCCTCTACGCAGTCCAGGTACATTATTCGGTGCGATTCATACCACTTGATGGTTTTCTTATTATATATATTGTGGTGACCCACTCCTCTACGCAGTCCAGGTACATTATTGGTGTGAATCATACAAGTTCAGGGTTTTTAATTTATATTGTAGTGACCCACTCCTCTACGCAGTCCAGGTACATTATTCGGTGTGATTCATACCAGTTGATGGTTTTCTTATTATATATATTGTGGTGACCCACTCCTCTACGCAGTCCAGGTACATTATTGGTGCGAATCATACAAGTTCAAGGTTTTTAATTTATATTGTGGTGACCCACTCCTCTACGCAGTCCAGGTACATTATTCGGTGCGATTCATACCAGTTGATGATTTTATTATTATATATATTGTGGTGACCCACTCCTCTACGCAGTCCAGGTACATTATTGGTGCGAATCATACAAGTTCAGGGTTTTTAATTTATATTGTGGTGACCCACTCCTCTACGCAGTCCAGGTACATTATTCGGTGCGATTCATACCAGTTGATGGTTTTCTTATTATATATATTGTGGTGACCCACTCCTCTACGCAGTCCAGGTACATTATTGGTGCGAATCATACAAGTTCAGGGTTTTTAATTTATATTGTGGTGACCCACTCCTCTACGCAGTCCAGGTACATTTTTTGGTGCGATTAAGACCAGTTGATGGTTTTCTTATTATATTGTGGGGACCACTCCACTACGCAGTCCAGAAAGATACCTCGTTGCAACGTTTTGGACTAATAACTATATTGTGAGGTGTTCAGAATACACGGTAAATTAGTGCAAATGCTTGTTATTGAATGGGTTTGAGGTTAATAATAGCGTAGGAGTGAAAAAAAGCCCAAAAACTTGATTTTTAAACTTTTTATGCTTTTTTCAAAAAAAATGCGAATCCAAAACCTTAAATCCGAACCAAAACCTTTCGGCAGGTGTTTTGCGAAACAAATCCGAACCCAAAACATCGCGGAAATCCGAATCCAAAACACAAAACACGAGACACCAAAAGTCGCCGGTGCACATCTCTAATGTTATATTATATTATTATTATATGAAAGCGTTAAAACATCAGTTATGTTTCTGTTATTGTTTGTTTTTTCTTGCAGCCTGTATGGTTTTAATCAGTGCTTAATTGCTCTTAAAAAGAGAAACTCAGATAAGGAAAAAATGGAGCATATGCTTGGAAGACATTAAATATATATTCAAATATTAAAATAATTTTTTTAACCGTCGACTACTTCAAAATGTAAATTTAAAAAAAAAACCTGTTCAAGTTAGCTCCCTAGGGACTAGACTTCACGGCTTGACACAATTTGATTGACAAGTTGTGTCAATCAATTGTGATTTTTCATGTGCAAAAGTGTGTCCTTGTTGACCTGTGCTCCAAACTAACGATGAGCGGGCTCGGATTATCGCAATCCGAGCCCACCCGAACAGGGCGGATCCGAGGGCGATCCGAGCACTGTTCGGGTATTTTCGGCGGGGAGAAACAGTGAAAACGAGGCTCTGACTCCAAATCCCGCCGTCGGATCTCGCGATACTCGGATTCTATAAATTCCCCGCTTGCCGCCGCCATCTTCAGTCGGGCATTGATCAGGGTAGCGTGAGGTTGGGTTTTTAGTGGTGCTGTGTCCTTCTCCTCTGTTCTGCTGAGTCCAGTGGCGTTTTGTCCTGTGCTCTGTCCTGCTGAGTCCAGTGGTGCTTTGTCCTGTGCTCTGTCCTGCCGAGTCCAGTGGTGCTTTGTCCAGTGCTCTGTCCTGCTGAGTCCAGTGGTGCTGTGTCCTGTGCTCTGTCCTGCTGAGTCCAGTGGTGCTTTGTCCTGTGCTCTGTCCTGCTGAGTCCAGTGGTGCTTTGTCCTGTGCTCTGTCCTGCTGAGTCCAGTGGTGCTGTGTCCTGTGGTCTGTCCTGCTAATGTTTTTTATTTAAAACTTGCAACATAACATTACATATGAAACAATAAAACCAATAAACTTTACTGAAGGTGGCACCAACCTATATTAAAAAAGACCAACTGAAAACAAAGGCTGATTTGCCTAACTTAACCGAAAGTCCAGAAGGGCTATTTGCCCAATTCATAAGTCCAGTAAATATAAAAGGATAAAATCACATAAAACAAGAAGGTGCCACCATACAAACAACAAACCCAACTCATATACATCACCGTATCCCACTAAGAAGCAAGTTGTAGGTGCATGTAAGCCATACTTGAAAAATTTTTCCACCACACAAAATCTAATGGGGTGAAAGGACAGCAAGAGAAGCCACTTAGAAAGGAGAGGCACCAGACTTTGACCCCCTAAGGAGGTCTCAGACTCTGCCACAGCCTGAGCCAGTTAGCATTGGACATCCGGCGACCCTCCATGCCCCTCAATTTCCCCACCTCGTGGAGAATATCTTCCACCACTACCTCACAGGGAAGGACATTCTGCCAGATGGTGACCTGACACCGTGCGTTCCATGTGAAATACCTGACCACTAAACTGACTAAAAAAAGTGTACAGAAATCAAAAGCCCTCCACCTTGCCTTGAATGCCCCGTAGACCCATTCAGGGTAACTAAGCCCCGAAAGGCAGGGGATCCCCAGCGACCTGGAGACTCTTTTATAAACCTTTACATTAAAGGGACACTCGAGCAAGAAATGGTCCATAGTCTCCTCCACCCCTAGACACTCCTCCCGTGGGCAGCCACGATCATCAGCATTTCTGTGCTTGAGGTTCCCTCTTACATAAAGTCTCCCGTGAAAAGAGAGCCAGGCAATGTCCTGAAGCTTCAACGGGATTCTCTCTGAATTAATCAAGGAAAGCCCCACCGAACTCACATCACCTGGGCAGTCTCTCAGTGACAGTGGAACCCAAAAGTGGGAGTGCAGGACTCTCTTCTCCAACTCCCTTCTAGAAGAGCTCCCAAATTCCCCCGCCCCTAAGCCCCAACGCCTTGTCACCTTCAATCCCAAGGAAACGTAGGTCGGGAGATACCCATGCCGGACCCGGAAACTCTTAACGGTGCCTCCCCCATACCATGCGCTGAGGAAGGGATCCACCCATACCCTGAAGCCTCCCACCCACTGAGGAGGGGTCTCAACTAGGAGACTACTAAGGTGCAACTTCAGAAAGGTTGACATAAAGAACAGCACAGGGTTAATCATACCCAGGCCCCCATCCTTCCTCAGTCGGTAGGTCACAGCCCGCTTGACCAGATTCAGCCTATTCCCCCAGAGTAACTGGAAGAAAACTGCATAAACCCTAGACCATAAAGACTCCGGCAAAAGGCACACATAGCTGATGTACAGGAATACCGGGATCATGAAGGTCTTGATCAGGTCCACCCTTTCCCGGAGAGAGTGTTTCCACCTCTTCCAGCTCACTACCTTCCGGGAAGCTTCCTCCAGCCTTAACTCCCAATCTTGCTTGGCATAATCACCAGGGCCGAAATGAATCCCTAAAATTTTGATCTTCTCACTCGCCCGGGGAGGACTGTCTGGAAGGTTGAATTCACAACCCTTCTCCCCCATCCAGAAAACTTTACTCTTTTCCTGGTTTACTAATGAGCCACTGGCCTCAGAATACCCACGGACCAGAGTCGTTACCTCCTCAGCTTCCGCGGAACTCGACAAGACAACAGTAACATCATCAGCGTAGGCCACTACCTTCAAGGGACACTCCGGACCCAACAGCAAACCTCCCAACGAGCTACCACCAACCCTTCTGACGAAGGGATCTATGGCAAACACATACAGGAGGGGGCTCAGGGGACAACCTTGTCTTACTCCAGAGCTGACCTCAAAGGACTGACCCACCCAACCATTCACAAGAGGGAAGCTCTCGGCTTGTCTATAAATGGTACGGAGCCAATTCACCACCCGCACTGGAAGACCATACCACAGAAGTAGAGCCCAAAGGTACTCATGATTTACCCTATCAAAAGCCTTCGACTGATTTAAGGCTAAAAGGTACTTCCCCCACTTCTCCGCACGGCACCGCTCAAAGGCCTCCCGCACCGTCAGGACAGCACTGAAAGTGCTACGGCCCTTCACAGTGCAGTGCTGAGAAGGAGAGAGCAACTGGCCGGAAACCTGCATCACTCTATTAAAAAGCACCTTCGCCAGAATCTTCCTGTCAGTATTGAGAAGAGCGATGGGGCGCCAGTTCTCAATACATGACTGATCTTTCCCCTTGGACAGTAAAATAAGGGCAGAGACCCTCATGGAGGGAGGCAATAAACCTCTGCCCAGGCTCTCATTAAAAACCTCCACGAGACGCGGAGCCAGGATGTCCCCAAAGATTTTAAAGAACTCAGATGTAAGACCATCTGGGCCTGGGGCTTTCTTGACAGATAAACCATCTATCGCCATCCTGACCTCGTCCACCGTTATTTCATCGCCCAAGGACTCAAGCAGGCCGCTAAAATCACCAAGGCCAGCAGTTTCCCTCAAAAACTGGTCCATCCTCTCTTTGTCAAGTGACTTCTCCGATAAGAGATCGGAATAGAAGGACCGCACAACACCAAGAATGCCCTCCTTCTCCTCCCTAAGGACACCCTCAGCATCGCGCAAGCCCCTCACCTCCTTAGCATCTACCGAGTTCCTACAGCTCTGGAAAGGATCGGGCGAATGGTACCTCCCATAATCCCTCTCCAGAACCAAGGATGCATACCGGTCATACTGTATCTCTCTCATCTGAGCCTTCACCCGGGGGATCTCCCCACTATCCCCCTGGCCAGAGATCAAGAACCCAAGTTTTTTCCTCAGGGCCATGTAGGTGCTCTCTTTTAACAAGTTATTTCTGGCTACAAGGCCCCGAAAAAAGCTCCGGGTCCTTTTCTTCAGCATCTCCCACCATTCAGACCTACTCCAACCTGCCTCCAAAAGTGATTCCTGGGATTCAAAGAAGTCCCTAAAAGACTGTCTTATCAACTCCTCCTCTAGGAGCTTAGAGTTCAGGCGCCAAAGACCCCTACCCTTCCGAAGAGTCTCCGAAGCATTCAAGGACATAGATAGGTAAACGTGGTCAGAGAACTCTACCGGCCTCAGCTCTGGAGCCAAGGTTTTCGAGCTCTCCTTAACAAAAAACCTATCTATCCTAGACCTACAACTACCTCTATAAAAAGTGAAACCCGTGTGGTCTGGAAAATGACGAATGTGTGCATCCACCAGACCAGCCTGCCTGACCATACTTACTAAAAAAAAAGGGAATCATAGCCCAGAGAAGTCCTTGAACCTCCCCTGTCTTTTGTCCTAGTGACGGTGTTAAAATCACCACCAAAGACTATCTGCCGGGCTGTAAAAAGGTATGGCTTTATGGCGCTGAAGAGGCATTTCCGACCCCACTTTGTCTGGGGTCCATAAATATTAATCAGCCTTAAGTCATGCCCCCTCAGTTTGACATCTATCACCATGCACCTACCTACCTCAAGCTCAATGACTCGCTGGATGGTTATCATGCCGGTAAAAAGCACCGCCACCCCACCGTACGGCTCGGCCGCAAGAGACCAGTAGGAGGGCCCACGCCTCCACTCTCTTTTGGCTTTATGTAGGTCGGCTAGTTGACCTAATCTGGTCTCCTGCAAAAATAAAAAATCAGCCTCAACCGTGCTGAAAAAATCAAAGGCCAGATAACGAGCTCGTTCGTAAAGAATAGATGCCACGTTAATAGTGGCAAATCTAATGGGCTGGGAAGCCATCCTTCAGAGCTTTAGACAGTAGTAACAACTCACTTCTTTTTTATTTTCCTCCCTGAATCCTCATCAGAGGAGCCAAACCTTTTATAACTAAAGCCTGCCTGCAAAGACTCCTCCCCCCTGAGGACAAATTCTTCCCCCAAGGGAGGGACTCCGCCTGACCCTAGCATCCTACCCGTTGATCCACCAGGATCACCGCCACCCAGGGGCCCTGCTCCCAACAACTTAACCGGATCATGAGGCAAACCAGAGGGTTTGCTATGGGGGACCTCAAGGGGTTTCTGATTAGGAGGTACAGGACACACGGGAGGATCCTGACTCTGAGGAACAAGGACCGGGTCACTCCCTGAAGACCGATCTCTCACCACCGGGGATTCTGGCACCCCACTAGGGTGGCCGGCTTCTATGGGATGGGGGGGATCCTGTATCAAGGGGGGAACTAGGTCTTCTACGGAAGGAGGCCCAGATGGGGTTGTCACCTTATCCTTCAAATAGTGCCTAGCAGTTTTCCTGACACTGGTCTTTCTCATTATTGTTGCTATCTCCCCTAAAGGCAGGTCCCTTGACTTTTGTGATTTCCTATTTTGCCTGGTTACTTGGACTAAAGCACCTTCCCTATTCACCCTAATCTCCCCCTCCTCCATACTTTCTTCCTCGCTTGACAAGAACTGGAACCTGTTTGATAGAACTAACCCTTCCTTCCCCGTACCCTTCTTCTTGCTTTTGCTCTTTTGCCTGGACCATTCATTTGTCTGAACTTTGGCCATCGAAGGTACTGATAACTTAGTTACAAGGGGCGGGGGATTTGGCGGAGGAGCAGGACTTTCCATGGGTTCTTCCGGTTTCTCCACTGGTTCCACATTTTCTACCACCTCGACTGCCCTCATTATTTCTTCATCTGTAACCGCGGCGTTATGAGCCGCATGGGGGCACTTACTGAAGGGGTGGCCTATTGTGCCACATAAATTGCACCTGATTTGGTTGCATGTCCTGGTTTCGTGGCCCATGCCCCCACAATGCCCACACTTTTGTTGGGGACAGTTGGCACTGAGGTGGCGGAAGTCCCCACATCTGTGGCACATCCTCGGCTGGCCCGGGTAGAAACATTGGATCCTATCGCGACCAATGAAAGCCGCGGACGGCAAGTGTACTAGGCCAGCCTCCGTGCATTTTAGATCTACTGTGGTGGACCATCCGCCACCCCCAGACGCCATGACTTGGGTCTGGCACTTTGACCAGAGGCGAAACCATCTTTGCAAATCTCCCCACCCAAAACCCAAGGTCCGCTGCTGGTATAGACTCGTTTCTTACCAATATAGTAATTTTAAGTAGCTCCTGGCGAGTTATGGCGATAGCCTTATAATTAACCCATGGATCTCTTGACCTGCACCCACCCCACCTGCTCCAGAAAGTCTGCAGGCCCTGATATGACACGAAGCTTACATCATACTCCGCAGTGTTAACAGGGTGGATGCAGGCAAAGAGATCCGCTGGGACAAACTTAAATGACTCTAGGAAAATTTTTAAAAAATCTGGTCTGTTAGGGGGGTCTTTCCCCATATATTTTAGTTGTACAACGTTGCGACGCCTGAAGGGCTGAGCCGCCGTTGGGCCAGGCCCTATATTCTGGGTATTCATACTGGGCCTTAAACCTAAGTTAGATACTGCACCCGCATATGACATCAGCCCTGGGTGAATACTTGGCCCCGGGAGAGGACTCTTAGGACTTGTATTTGGCCCCGGGAGGGAACTTGGATCTACCTGGCCTGACCCCGGGAGAGAACTTGTACTTGGCCCCGGGAGAGGATCTTTTGACCTCATAATCGAGCCCTGGACAACAATATCTCCCTGTACCCTAAGACTGCTACCCCCCCCACAAGTTTTGACTTGATGAAGGGCCTGCCTCTTCTGAGGCTGTCATACAGACTCCAGAACTGCTCACTAGTACATCACCACCAACCAACATGTTAGGCATAGTCTTAGACGCACTTTCTATTAAAGCAGCCGCTTTCCTGGCTCTGTCTGTTATGCATAAGGGACCATATGTAGTATCAATGATTTTGGCCTGAGTCGGGCTGAGTTCACTCCTCAAATTACCCCCCCGCTCCTTATGCTCAATCGCAACCACCCTCTCATCTGTACACACCGAGACAGCATTTTTAACTACTCCAACCGTATCAGTAGCATTAGCATTATCGGTAACATTAACATTATCTGCGACATTAGCATTATCAGCAATATTAGCATTGTCAGTAACATTAATAGCTACGTTAGCATTATCAGTAACATCAACATTATCTGCGACATTAGCATTATCAGCAATTTTAGCATTGTCAGTAACATTGATAACTACACCAGCATTGTCAATAATATTAGCATTATCAGTAACGCAAGCATTACCAGTGACATTAGCATTGTCAGTAATATTAGCATTATCAGCTACATTAGCACAATCAATAATATTAGCATTATCAGTAGCATTAGCATTGTCAGCAACGGATGTACTGATCGGGATCGCTGGGTCAGGCCAACAGCGAGACTGCGCCACGGAGGACAGCACAGCTGCTGTGTCACAGGCTACCACCCTGGTACTCCCTGGATCAGACCCCGCCTCAGCTGCTGCCACATTACCGCTATGTATTGCTTTTATTACATTAATCTTAACATTCTTTGAGTCCGAAGGGATCATGGAGCTTACCGGTCTCTGGGCCGATTTGTCACTTCCGGTATCTTCCGGAAAAGCCGCGGGCGGCTGGGAATACAATACGGTCCCCCCTACAGAAGCCCGCACTGTACACCCACCGGGGACACCTTCGGTTCCTACCTGGCCCTTCACCGACCTTTGCTCACCCTCCAACACACGGATCTCGCTGTAGAGACCGCCATCTTCGGTTACCTCCTGCGACCCGGCCGCCATGTTTGGAGGCAGCGGCGCTGAGTCTTCTAGGAGCGTTGCCTGTTTAATCACTTTTAATTTAACCAGCAATTCTTCCTTTTCTTTCAGGGTTTCGGCTAGCTCTTCAATCTCCGTCGAGTACATCGCTCTGTCGCGGCTAAAAGCGCGATTCCTTTTCTTTCTCTTTTTAGTGATAAGTCTGTCAAGACCGCTGATTTCCAGTTCCAGTGTCTTGATCTGAGCACCAATCTCCATCTCATCTGGCTCACTGTCCTCCGAATCGGGCAGACACACTGTTGCCGGATCCACCGCCATATTAGGCCCGTCCTCCACCTCACCCGATCCCGACTCCTGTTGCATCACAGAGTCAGATGCCTGGATCTCCCGGGCCCCTCCAGACCCCATCCTGGGTCCCGTACGGGAGGATCCTCCCCTAGCCTGTTGTATCAGCACAGGCTGCAGGGTTTCCAGGTCCACACATGGCTGCATGTTCAACCCCGCTGACGGTTTCACCCCGGGCCCCAGTTGCCTCACTGGAGTCAGGGTACACATCTCCACCTCCTGCCCCCCCATATTAGACTTCATACGGGATAGCTTAGGCCTGGTAAGTTCACTAGGCCCTGGGTGTACGTCCATCTCCTCCATCATGCTTAGGGAAAACACATCCACAGATCCCGGGGAAACCCCTTCAGTTGGAGGGACCAGATCCGTGGCCCGGTTGATATCAGGCCGGCTGGTAGTATTATTCTCCATACATAACTCCATAGGCCCAGAAGCCTGGGGGCTCTCCTCCACTCCCCCCCCCAGGATCCTCCATCAAGGCTGGGCTAGGCACAGAACTTTACCCTGCAGGCTTCTGGAAGTCAGAGCTGCAACAAAACACCTCCTCTCTCTGTCCTGCTGAATCCAGTGATGCCCCGCCCCGTGCTCTGTCCTGCTCAGTCCAGTGGTGCTTTTGCCAGTGCTCTGTCCTGCTGAGTCCAGTGGTGCTGTGTCCTGTGCTCTGTCCTGCTAAGTCCATTGTTATAAAAAAAATTATAAAAAAATTATACAAAAATTATACAAAAATAATAAAAAAAAAAATTGTAAAAAAAGTATAAAACAAATTTTACTGCAATATCTAACTACGTTCACTATTCCTGCAGTCCAGAAATATTATTACTGCAATAATTAACTACGTTCACTGTTCCCGCAGTCCAGAAATATTATTACTTCAATATTAAACTACGTTCACTGTTCCTGCAGTCCAGAAATATTATTACTTCAATATTAAACTACGTTCACTGTTCCTGCAGTCCAGAAATATTATTACTTCAATATCTAACTACGTTCACTGTTCCTGCAGTCAAGAAATATTAGTACTGCAATATTTAACTACGTTCACTGTTCCTGCAGTCAAGAAATATTAGTACTGCAATATTAAACTACGTTCACTGTTCCTGCAGTCCAGAAATATTAGTACTGCAATATTTAACTACGTTCACTGTTCCTGCAGTCCAGAAATTTTTGGCATTATGTGCTCTTTGGGGCCTAGTTTTTCAAACTGCCATCCTGTCTGCCACTGCAGTGCCACTACTAGATGGGCCACGTGTTTGTGCCGCCCACTTGTGTCGCTTAGCTTAGACATCCAGCTACCTCGGTGCAACCTTTTGGCCTAAAAACAATATTGTGAGGTGTTCAGAATAGACTGGAAATTAGTGGAAATGATTGTTATTGAATGTTATTGAGGTTAATAATAGCGTAGGAGTGGAAAAAAAAAAAAAAAAAAACTGTTTTTTAGAACTTTTTATGCTTTTTAAAAAAAAAATCAGAACCCAAAACCCTAAAAAAGAACCAAAACCTTGAGTGGGGTGTTTTGGCAAAACCAATCAGAACCCAAAACCTCAAGCTAATCAGAACCCAAAACCCAAAACACTAAAAGTGGCCGGTGCACACCCCTACTCCAAACGCTTGCTCACTTTATGGTCCATGGAAATGCCTTTGTTAAATCCATCTGCACCTACTTTTGCGGGCTGGAAAATGTGCAAGGTGGAACCAGTGAAAATGTCAAATCAAAGACCAAAAGGTTAAGCCCGCTTGATAACCCTCTCGCCTGCTTGGGACCAAGAGATATATTATATTGTATGTATTTTATATTTTATACACAGTGTTCTTAAATTTTGCCAGGTGTGTCCATTATGCTCTAGTTTAACATTTCCCCTAAATAAGTTACTGTCACCTGTGAACCTCAGAGCCCCAGTCGACCAGAGACACCCAAAGAGCTGCACAGAACACTGGCACTGAGACTTGATGGGACAGAAGTGCCAGTCAGCCCAGGACCATTCTCCCTGAAAAAGACTATGGGCCTGATTCATTAAGGAAAGAAAAGGGGAAAAAAATGAGTAATTTGAACCTTGGCAAAACTATGTTGCATTGGAGGGAAGGTAAATTTAAATTATGAGGACAGATTTATAATTGGGGTAAAGTATGTCCTAGATCAACTTTAAATTTCAGTGTACTAATAAGCTATCAAGTATTTGTGTGCTACATGAAAAACAGACAATATTCAGCTTAAGTGCAAAACAAAAAAACTAATTTGCACCCCTTGCATTGTAACATGGTTTTGTCCAGGAGAAAAACTTCATTTTTTTTGCCTTACTTTCCTTAATGTATCAGGCCCTATATGGTTAAGTATGGTGGACTGGAGGCTGCCTAGGGGCTAAGGTGATTTATGCTCCCTGTCATGATGATGTGGATTCTATGAGCATTATTTTCCTGTACACTGAGACTGCCTAGAGCCGCTCACCATGGGGAGTCTGCTGTTACCTGAGAACTGGGGGATTCTAGGGATCAGCCCATCCAATAAACAGATTCTAATCCAAAGCAGGTGAGTTATCTAAGGGTTGACCTGCTAAAGCCACATCACTATGGGAACAGAGTGGGCATAAAAAAGAAGGTATCGCATGAGCAACTCGCTATCTCTTGCTTGGACAGTCTGACTAAGGATTATAGCTCCTGTTGGACTGTTCGGAGCATCATTTTTACTTTACTCATGGAAGCCTTCGTCATCACTTTGTAGATAATTGGACTCAGTGGCGGATCCAGGGGGGGGGCGATCGGGGCGATCGCCCCCCCCTAGCAGGGGCTTGCTGCCGGCGGCTGCACACTGTGCAGGTCCGTTAAGCAGTGACAGTGTGCTGCCCGGCTGCTCTGATTGTGTTTTAAACACAATCAGAGCAGCGGGGCAGCACACTGTCACTGCCGAGCGGACCTGCACATACTGTGCAGCCGCCAGCAGCCTTAGAAATTAGAAAGGGGGCGGGGCCTAAATTGCCCCCCCTAAAATCGCCCGGGGTATAGCAAAAGTCTGGATCTGCCCCTGATTGGACTTGTCCACTACCTCGCGAGTAGAGGTGCATAAAAACTAGAGATGGTCACTGACCCCCGTGTTTTGGTTTTGGATTCGGTTTTGGATCTGGATTACCGTCGTGTTTTGGTTTTGGTTTTGGTTTTGCAAAACCGCCATTGCGTGTTTTGGTTTTGGTTTTGGTTTTGGTTTTGTTTGGTTTTGTTTTGCTATTTTGTTGGAAAATACATGTTTTTGTGCCTAAAATAACCCAATTAAGTGCTCCAACTGTTTTAGAGATAAGTAATCTAATTGTTGAGGTAATAAATCATCCAAAAAATTAATTCTTCGTTGGTAGGCCTTCATTTATTCTACACACAAAACAGATTATCTTCCTCTCCATCTATGCATATTGGCAATGCAGCCATCGTCTTTGAATCTATATTACACCCTACACTTATAGTTAAATATGTAAAGAAATGGAAAAAGACAGTTTGCTTTCTGTCTCTATAGGCCCCCTCCACTTTTTTAAAAAAACAAAAAATTCAGCCATTATAGACTGTACAATATTAATTGACATGGAGAAAGCCAGTTTGGTTTCTGTCTCTCTAGGCCCCCCTCCACTTGTATAAAATACCAAAAAATCCAGCCGTTATAGACTGTACAATATTAATTGACATGGAGAAAGCCAGTTTGGTTTCTGTCTCTCTAGGCCCCCCTCCACTTGTATAAAATACTAATAAATTCAGCCGTTATATACTGTACAATATAAATTGAAATGGACAAAGGCAGTTTGGTATCTGTCTGCATCAGATCCTCTCTCCACTAGGAGTAAAATAGAAAACTATTCAGCCGTTATATAATCTAGAATATAAATAAAATTGAGAAAGGCAATTTGGTATCTGTCTGCATCATAATCATCAACATCATCATTAGCGCCCTCGTCGCCTACACAAATCTCCCCCTCATCCTCTTCTAATTCCAAAGTGGCATCCTCAATTTGGGTATCACCGGCTACACTCGGGCTATTAAGGCACACATCAGCAGAATGCTCACGATTAGACATCCCACTGTTGGATGGACTCTCCACAGGGATTGTTGTCATTTGTGAATCAGAGCAAATATTCTCCTGTAATGCCTCACTGTTATCTTGCAGCTCGGGTTTGACGCGTAACAGTAGTTGTGCACCAATTGTAGGCTGGGTAACTTTTTGGGATCTGCCACTAATAGCCAAAGGTGAAGGCCTCATTCTCTCTTTGCCACTGCGTGTGTAGAATAGCATGCTTGCAATTTTTTTTTTATCGTCACTTAACTTTTGCTCAGTTACACTTCTTTTTCGCTTCAATACAGTAAATTTTTTGGGGGTTTTTGTTTTTTGCACTAATTTGAAAACACTCTGTTGTTTGACATCGCCTTGGCCAGATGACGTACTGGGAACACTAACATCAGGACTGGTGACAGAACCTGGTTGCTCATTCAGATCATATGTGGACTGCTTTGAATCCATTCTGAGCGCAAACCACTGGGGAGTGCTAAAAATTATTTAGTAGATACTGCTGACAGATATGACTTTTGACAGCCAGAAATATTAATGCACAATTAGGGAGGACACCCCAAAAGCACTGAGGAGTGCTAAAAATTATTTAGTAGATACTGCTGACAGAAATGACTTTTGACAGCCAGAAATATTAATGCACAATTAGGGAGGACACCCCAAAAGCACTGAGGAGTGCTAAAAATTATTTAGTAGATACTGCTGACAGATATGACTTTTGACAGCCAGAAATATTAATGCACAATTAGGGAGGACACCCCAAAAGCACTGAGGAGTGCTAAAAATTATTTAGTAGATACTGCTGACAGAAATGACTTTTGACAGCCAGAAATATTAATGCACAATTAGGGAGGACACCCCAAAAGCACTGAGGAGTGCTAAAAATTATTTAGTAGATACTGCTGACAGATATGACTTTTGACAGCCAGAAATATTAATGCACAATTCGGGAGGACACCCCAAAAGCACTGAGGTGTGCTAAAAATTATTTAGTAGATACTGCTGACAGAAATGACTTTTGACAGCCAGAAATATTAATGCACAATTAGGGAGGACACCCCAAAAGCACTGAGGAGTGCTAAAAATTATTTAGTAGATACTGCTGACAGAAATGACTTTTGACAGCCAGAAATATTAATGCACAATTAGGGAGGACACCCCAAAAGCACTGAGGAGTGCTAAAAATTATTTGGTAGATACTGCTGACAGATATGACTTTTGACAGCCAGAAATATTAATGCACAATTAGGGAGGACACCCCAAAAGCACTGAGGAGTGCTAAAAATTATTTAGTAGATACTGCTGACAGATATGACTTTTGACAGCCAGAAATATTAATGCACAATTAGGGAGGACACCCCAAAAGCACTGAGGAGTGCTAAAAATTATTTAGTAGATACTGCTGACAGATATGACTTTTGACAGCCAGAAATATTAATGCACAATTAGGGAGGACACCCCAAAAGCACTGAGGTGTGCTAAAAATTATTTAGTAGATACTGCTGACAGAAATTACTTTTGACAGCCAGAAATATTAATGCACAATTAGGGAGGACACCCCAAAAGCACTGAGGAGTGCTAAAAATTATTTAGTAGATACTGCTGACAGATATGACTTTTGACAGCCAGAAATATTAATGCACAAATATGGGGGACACCCCAAAAGCGCTGGGGAGTGCCAAATATGAAGAAAAAATAATAAACCTCTATCCTCCTCTCTGCACTATCGATTTTGGTTAGAGCAATTGCAAGAACAATATTGTATTCTCTGTCCCTGCTCTAATTAGCCTATGACTACACCCTGCTCTCTCCCTCTGTCAAATGGCGATGGATTGCTGTGGAGGCGTGTATTTATTAGAGATGGGCGGGTCCGGTTCTCCGAGAACCGAACCCACCCGATCTTTGGGTATCCGAGTACCGAGCTGAGCAGCTCGGTACTCTCCCGCCCATTCCGTATCCAAATCGAGGCCGAACGTCATTGTGACGTCGTCGGATCTCGGGACTCGGTTCTCGCGATACTTCAACTTTATAAATACACGCCTCCACAGCAATCCATCGCCATTTGACAGAGGGAGAGAGCAGGGTGTAGTCATAGGCTAATTAGAGCAGGGACAGAGAATACAATATTGTTCTTGCAATTGCTCTAACCAAAATCGCTAGTGCAGAGAGGAGGATAGAGGTTTATTATTTTTTCTTCATATTTGGCACTCCCCAGCGCTTTTGGGGTGTCCCCCATAATTGTGCATTAATATTTCTGGCTGTCAAAAGTCATATCTGTCAGCAGTATCTACTAAATAATTTTTAGCACTCCTCAGTGTTTTTGGGGTGTCCTCCCTCATTGTGCATTAATATTTCTGGCTGTCCAAAGTCATATCTGTCAGCAGTATCTACTAAATAATTTTTAGCACTCCTCAGTGTTTTTGGGGTGTCCTCCCTAATTGTGCATTAATATTTCTGGCTGTCAAAAGTCATATCTGTCAGCAGTATCTACTAAATAATTTTTAGCACTCCTCAGTGTTTTTGGGGTGTCCTCCCTAATTGCAGAGCCGTAACTAGGGTGGTGCGGGCGGTGCCGTCGCCCAGGGCGCAAGCCCAAAGAGGGCGCAGCAGCCGCCCGCTACCTAGCTCTGTTGCCAGTGATAAGAACGGCAGACCTGGAGGAGAGTGCAGACACGACGCAGCGGTGCACGGCAGCAGAGCCTTTCATTCAAGATGTGCCTTTGACTTCCGCAGTGGAACGCATGTGCGTTCCACAGACAGGAAGTTAGGTATTTGGAACGCAAATGCCGAACTTCCTGTCTGTGGAACGCACATGCGTTCCACTGCGGAAGTCAAAGGCACATCTTGAATGAAAGGCTCCGCTGCCGTGCACCGCTGCGTCGTGTCTGCACTCTCCTCCAGGTCTGCCGTTTGTCCCCTCCCGTGTCTGCAGGTCCTCACATGTAGGAGTATTTACAGTGTGTGGATCCAGCTTCCCTGGTGTAAAAATGCCTTTCTCTACCACACACCAAGGGGAAGAGGTTTACCTGTACTCTGCTTTCGATAAAGATTTAATGTGATGCTAATTATTCATGACAGAAGTAGACATAGTGTCTCTCTTGCTGTTGAACTGATTTACAAATATAGAATAATAATACATGCTGGGATTTGTAGTTCCATAATAACATGAGAGCCACAGTGGGCTGCCTCTGTTCTGCAGACTTGCCATTGTGTGTGATAACACCATTAAAATGTTCTTTAGCTACCATAGTACTTGGTTAATTATTAGCCTTAGTATTTAATATTTATTTCCATGTATAATGTTGTTGCAGTAAAATACTTTTCTTGGTGTTCAATTCCCATTGATTAGGTTTTCAAAATTACTTGAAGTGACAATTTACATATAAATTCATAAGCTCTTATATACAAGACAATTTTGTAAAAATTTTTACACACACAATACCACCTCATAATACCTATCACTATATATTTTTAGCATGCTTTAAATAGTCATTAGGGCAGAGAACCGGTTGTTAATTTATTGGAATCCCACCACTGTGTATATATATGTATATATATATATATATATATATATATATATATATATATATACACAAATTCTTTCAGTAAACTGCTGGACACACCCACATTAGGTTGGCCACACCCACTTGTCAAATGCCATTCCCACTTAGATGGGGGGCACCGGTGTCCTGTCTCGCCCAGGGCACCAAAATGTCTAGTTACGGCACTGCCTAATTGTACATTAATATTTCTGGCTGTCAAAAGTCATATCTGTCAGCAGTATCTACTAAATAATTTTTAGCACTCCTCAGTGCTTTTGGGGTGTCCTCCCTAATTGTGCATTAATATTTCTGGCTGTCAAAAGTCATATCTGTCAGCAGTATCTACTAAATAATTTTTAGCACTCCTCAGTGCTTTTGGGGTGTCCTCCCTAATTGTGCATTAATATTTCTGGCTGTCAAAAGTCATAACTGTCAGCAGAATCTACTAAATAATTTTTAGCACTCCTCAGTGCTTTTGGGGTGTCCTCCCTAATTGTGCATTAATATTTCTGGCTGTCAAAAGTCATAACTGTCAGCAGAATCTACTAAATAATTTTTAGCACTCCTCAGTGCTTTTGGGGTGTCCTCCCTAATTGTGCATTAATATTTCTGGCTGTCAAAAGTCATAACTGTCAGCAGAATCTACTAAATAATTTTTAGCACTCCTCAGTGCTTTTGGGGTGTCCTCCCTAATTGTGCATTAATATTTCTGGCTGTCAAAAGTCATAACTGTCAGCAGAATCTACTAAATAATTTTTAGCACTCCTCAGTGCTTTTGGGGTGTCCTCCCTAATTGTGCATTAATATTTCTGGCTGTCAAAAGTCATAACTGTCAGCAGAATCTACTAAATAATTTTTAGCACTCCCCAGTGGTTTGCGCTCAGAATGGATTCAAAGCAGTCCACATATGATCTAAATGAGCAACCAGGTTCTGTCACCAGTCCTGATGTTAGTGTTCCCAGTACGTCATCTGGCCAAGGCGATGTCAAACAACAGAGTGTTTTCAAATTAGTGCAAAAAACAAAAACCAAAAAAAAATTTACTGTATTGAAGCGAAAAAGAAGTGTAACTGAGCAAAAGTTAAGTGACGATAAAAAAAAATTGCAAGCATGCCATTCTACACACGCAGTGGCAAAGAGAGAATGAGGCCTTCACCTTTGGCTATTAGTGGCAGATCCCAAAAAGTTACCCAGCCTACAATTGGTGCACAACTACTGTTACGCGTCAAAGCCGAGCTGCAAGATAACAGTGAGGCATTACAGGAGAATATTTGCTCTGATTCACAAATGACAACAATCCCTGTGGAGAGTCCATCCAATAGTGGGATGTCTAATCGTGAGCATTCTGCTGATGTGTGCCTTAATAGCCCGAGTGTAGCCGGTGATACCCAAATTGAGGATGCCACTTTGGAATTAGAAGAGGATGAGGGGGAGATTTGTGTAGGCGACGAGGGCACTAATGATGATGTTGATGATTATGATGCAGACAGATACCAAATTGCCTTTCTCAATTTCTATTTATATTCTAGATTATATAACGGCTGAATAGTTTTCTATTTTACTCCTAGTGGAGAGAGGATCTGATGCAGACAGATACCAAACTGCCTTTGTCCATTTCAATTTATATTGAACAGTATATAACGGCTGAATTTATTAGTATTTTATACAAGTGGAGGGGGGCCTAGAGAGACAGAAACCAAACTGGCTTTCTCCATGTCAATTAATATTGTACAGTCTATAACGGCTGGATTTTTTGGTATTTTATACAAGTGGAGGGGGGCCTAGAGAGACAGAAACCAAACTGGCTTTCTCCATGTCAATTAATATTGTACAGTCTATAATGGCTGAATTTTTTGTTTTTTTAAAAAAGTGGAGGGGGGCCTATAGAGACAGAAAGCAAACTGTCTTTTTCCATTTCTTTACATATTTAACTATAAGTGTAGGGTGTAATATACATCCAAAGACGATGGCTGCATTGCCAATATGCATAGATGGAGAGGAAGACAATCTGTTTTGTGTGTAGAATAAATGAAGGCCTACCAACGAAGAATTAAACAGTTTTTTTGGATGATTTATTACCTCAACAATTAGATTACTTATCTCTAAAACAGTTGGAGCACTAAATTGGGTTATTTTAGGCACAAAAACATGTATTTTCCAACAAAATAGCAAAACAAAACCAAACAAAACCAAAACCAAAACCAAAACACGCAATGGCGGTTTTGCAAAACCAAAACCAAAACACGACGGTAATCCAGATCCAAAACCGAATCCAAAACCAAAACACGGGGGTCAGTGACCATCTCTAGTATTTATAAAGTTGAAGTATCGCGAGAACCGAGCCCCGAGATCCGACGACGTCACAATGACGTTCGTCCTCGATTTGGATTCGGAACGGGCGGGAGAGTACCGAGCTGCTCAGCTCGGTACTCGGATACCCAAAGTTCGGGTGGGTTCGGTTCTCGGAGAACCGGACCCGCCCATCTCTAATAAAAACATGGTTCGGCAGCTTGGACAGCAACTATAGCTCCCTTTAGATAGAGTTGTATGCTAGGTTTTGTGCAGGTATTTGTTCATTGTAAATCGGTATTTGTTCATTGTAAATTGTCCTAATGCTGTATGTTGTGTTTTACAATAAAGACCCATTGCTTTACACACTGATTGCCTAGGTGATTTTGTACACACTTAGGAAGTACCAGGAAAACCAGTCTGACACATACAGCTGCCTTTGGGCAAACCAGTGAGCTGGAAAGCAAAATAGCTCCTCACTATTATCCCTAGTATATTTACAGCATTTTCCCACAGAAGTGCATCTGAAGGGTGCAAAATGCTTCCCAATATAGGAAATAGGCATAGGGAAAAAAATTATTTTGCCAAAAGAAAAAGGCTTAGTGCCCTCATGCAAAGCAGGGAAAGCCACTGTGTCTTCTCCATTCTTTATTTAATTAAAATTATTTTAAAAAATGAAAAAAAATAATTGTTTCTGCACTCATTACAAAACTAGGTGCACACAGACACCTATTCTGTACTTAGAATGGAGCATCCTCAATCTTTCCAACCGCACCCATCACATGGAACAATCTTTTGCATTCCCATAGCCACTGTTATTTTTGCACACCAAATGAATATCCCTCTCCATAAGACATGTGATGCCACAAATGAAAAGCTGCACTGCAGTCTGGTTTATAAATTAATTTATTCTTCAGTAGTTGTGTATAAAAAAATGTAATGTGTACTAAAATTGCTGGTACCAAAAACTTAATGAAAAAAAGTTCCATTTTGTTCTAATTAGATTACATGGGTCACAGAAGTTCCCATATGGCGAACAGCTATTGGAGGCATGAGTTTCTTTAGACTCATTTGTTACTTAAAAGTGAATCTGTGTGTCAACGTGTATTCTTTATTTGTATACTAAAAGCATAGCCAAAAAGACTGATACCCTGAAAACTTTGTAGCAGCCAAAAAATGTCTCCTGTCAGGTCCAGATTTGTGCCAAGACCAATTAGGCCTTGGTTTATGGCAGCAGAATTACATTGGTGACATGTATATATACACATACACCAATTAGCCACAGCATTAAAATCACTGACAAGTGATTATCTCGTCAAGGGGTGGGATATATTAGGCAGCAAGTGAACAGTCAGTTTTGAAACTGATGTGTTCTTTTACATCATGTGGATGGCTGGGTGCATATGCATCATCTACCTGGGGAAGAGATGGCCCCTGATGCACTATGGGAAGAAGGCAATCCAGCGGAGGCAGTGTGATGCTCTGGGTAGTGTTCTGCTCAGAAACCTTGGGTCCTGGCATTCATGTGGATGTTTCTTTGACACGTACCACCTACCTAAACATTGTTGCATGCTAAGTACACTGCTTAATGGCAATGGTATTCCCTGACGACAGTGGACTCTTTCAGCAGGATAATGCGCCCTGCCGAATTGCAAAAATTGCTCAGGAATGGTTTGAGGAACATAACAAAAAGTTCTAGGTGTTGACTTGGCCTCCAAATTCCCCAGATCTCAATACGATCGTTCTGTGGTATGTGCTGAAAAAACAAGTCAGAGCCATGGAGGCCCCACCTCACAACTTACAGGACTTAAAGGATGTGCTACTAATGTCTTGGTGCCAGATACCTCAGGACTCCTTCAGAGGTCTTGTGGAGCCCATTCTCTATGGGGCAGAACTGTTTTGGCAGCATGAGGGGGACCTACACAATATGTGGAAGGTGGTTTTGATGGCTGACTGGTATATATATATATATATATATATATATATATATATATATATATATATATATATCTACTATATAAATGCCTAGTGGCGTGTGTGAAAAAAAAACCAAGCTGCAGCGCCACCTGCTGGGCAGAGTTATACACTGACCTATATATTTCTTGAAGGAGAAGTGACAGTTGGGAGTGGTTGGTGGTTGCTGGGGGTGACAGTGGGGAGTTTTTAACACCTTAAGTAGCTTGATGAAGGATGTGGCGATGAAGATGAAGGATGAAGTGATGGAGAAAAATGATGAGGTGGTGACATGTGGACAAAACCATGTTAAAAAAGGGCGCTTGCGTCGGGAAGTAACGCTCTTCCACTGAGGAGGCCTGGGCTAGGCCCAAATGCATGACAAGAACCTTTTTAACACCTTAAGTAGCTTGATTTGACTAGAATGCATGAGTATCATGCACGGGTTAACTTGTGTAATATATATATATATATATATATATATATATATATATATATATATATATTAGAGAAAAATAGTGTTCCAATCATGCAAAATAACTAAGGGGGAGGCTATTATAACGATAATGAACATATAACATTCTCCTATACACAGGAGGCCTGAGTCATTAAGGAGAGTAATGCAAACAAAGGAGTAAATGTTCTCTGGGACAAACTATGTTACAATGCAAGGGGTGCAAATTAGTTTGTTATTTTGCGCATAAGTTAAATACTGGCTATTTTTTCATCTAGCACACAAATACTTGATCGTTTTATTTTTACACTGAAATTTACAGTTGATCTAGGACATGCCCTATCCCAACTATAAACCTGTTCCGAACATTTTAAGTTTACCTCCCACTCCAATGCAACATGATTTTGCCCAGGTGCAAAGTTACTCCTTTTTTATGCTTTGCTCTCCTTAATGACCCAGGCCCAGGATATAGAGTTACCACATATCCCAGCATACACAACAAAAGAAGTGACAGTCATCAAAAACAATAATGACATGGGCTGTCTCAACAAAATGTTGGTTTCTTATGCATCTTACGTTAGTGATCGGTCTTTGTACTAGAGTTTAGGCATGGCTCAATTTATCCACTGTCTGTAGACCTGTGACTATACAGCATCATTATCATTTATTTATATAGCACCACCAATTCTGCATTGCTGTACAGAGAATATATGTCATTCATATCAGTCCCTGCTCAGTTGGAGCTTAGTTTCTATTTTCCTATAACTAACACATAGGGCTAGATTTACTAAGCTGCGGGTTTGGGAAAGTGGGGATGTTGCCTATGGCAACCAATCAGATTCTAGCTGTCATTTTGTAGAAGGTACTAAATAAATGAAAGCTAGAATCTGATTGGTTGCTATAGGCAACATCCCCACTTTTTCAAACCCGCAGCTTAGTAAATCTAGCCCATAGACTAGTGGTAATTTTGTTTTCCAACCACTGATTACTGTTTAAAGCATAATTGTATATTTCATATTCATTTCTATACCTCTTAAAATCGTATTCACTTGTGACCAAGCACAACAGAAAAATATATTGTTCAATGCCCATTATATGTTGTACATATACAGTATAGGCATGAATGTTGTATCATGCAGAGCTGCAAAATATGTCAGAACTTTATTTATAAATTGAGGTTACTTATATCTACAGCTACTAAAATGAGAAAAAAAAACACATGATAACTTGAACATTGAAGCTTTATTTATAGGAAGATTGTACAAGACACTCACTGCACTCATCTGTACAAATGATGTATGCAACCAAATTACAAAATACCAATAACATGAGAACAGTAACAAGATTCCTGCCTTCTCGGCACGTTACAGTTCATCAAATCATTGATGTCTGTGGTACAATTTTTGTGCAGTTACAAATTATATCATTTAGTAAATGCGGCTCAGCGTAATAGATTTCAATGCAGTGTCCAGAAAAACAAATGAGAATACAAAAAAACAATGACCACTTTGGCATTTTAAAAGCAATGCAGCATGAGACTTACTGTGGCTCAAGTCAACTCTAATTGGCAGCAAAATGTTCTGATGTTGTTATTTTGCCTTAGCTCTCGCTGAAAACACTCGTTTAGCTGCCTTATTATTAAAAGTGATATAGAAAAAACATGCTAGTTGTTACACATTGGGAGTTATTAAAGAATATGATCACAATATTCTTCACACTCGCAACAGAGGATCCAGAAGTTGGCCCTAAGGCACTGTTGTTCCCATTTACCAGAATGGAAGGTTCTTTTCGCAAGTGTTAGAATTCTATACATTATTCACTTTATCTGGTGCCTGTGTGGGAAGGGGTATAGGCTGGCAATATAGTAATACTGAAAAAGACCATAGTACGTTATAATCAAGATGATATCATAGTGTGAAAGGTCCGGTGGACTTCATGGTAGGCATTTCGGAGAAGCACATAGGGAAAGCAAGATTCCAACATGTCTACAGTAAGGAACGGGGACTCCTCGACAATCTGAAAGAAACCAAAACACACAATCAATTAACAAGATTGACAGGAAACTAAGAAGACATCTGCAGCATCATTGTAAGGTCAGGAACATGTTATATTAAGGATCCATTCTTCTCCTTGTGCCGAGTTTATAGATCGGTCATGGGCATGGCTTAGAGGGCAGTGACTGAAATACTTGTCACGATTCAAAATACATATTTGTCTCTAATATTAAATATTGACTAGTAAAATATTTTCTCTCACAAAATCTAGTGACTGGGGTTTTTCTCACTAGTACTTGGGGAGGAGGGCTCAGAATGGGGGACTTTCTCACTACTACTACTACTTTCTAGTTTTCTGACTTTTTTAGATAACTTATTTCTGGAAACGAGATCCCTATTGTTTTAGTTATCATCATCATCATCATTTGTTTATATAGCGCCACTAATTTTGCAACGCTGTGCAGAGAACTCACACACATCAGTCCCTGCTCCATTGGAGATTACAGTCTAGTCTAAATTTCCTAACATACACATACACAGAGTGATAGAAACTAGGGTCAATTTGATAGTAGCCAATTAACCTACTAGTATGTTTTTGGAGTGTGGGAGGAAACCGGAGAATCCGGAGGAAACCCACGCAAACACGGGGAGAACATACAACTCCACACAGATTAGGCCATAGTTATAAACCATTGTATTGATAATAATAACTCACAGCAACAAACGCACTTTAATTTCCCTGTGCTTGTTATTACATCCATATACTGTACACCCGGCCGGTGAGCATACATTGACTTGGAGACCTGATTTTTAAATAACTTGCATAGTATTATTTAGGTTTTTCAATAGGAATAATATACTACAATAGAAATATTGTATATATGCTGTTTGCAGAACAGGCCTATCCCATTCAGGTGTTATTTGTCTGCTCCCAAGATTAGAACTAACTGTTTTCCTTCAATCAACTTGGGCTAACTAACCAAGTCCCTTGAACCATGGCGGTGCAAGTAAAATACAATGAGGCTCATGTAGAGTTGGATGCATTTGTTCCCTGAACTTAATCAAGATGCATCCAGCTATACATCACTAGCACAATCTCCAGGCATATGTCCAGGAGTAACAAATGTGTATACTTCCATCCCACAATACTGGGAAAAAGCAATTCAATTCAATTCAATTCAATTCAATACAAACCCTGTTGCTTTCCCCTTTAAGATTCAAATGGGAATTTACTTTCCTGCAAGTGAATAGAGGGCCCGACTTAATATATCATAGCCATAACCTTAATGATTTAAGTACTATCAATTAGAGGAGTCAGTCTGCAATCGGCCCATCACAGGCGGCTAGCTAGCGCTGCCAATCGCCAGCATCGTCAATGCGTCTCACTACATCAGTCCGCCAACACCCGCGTCCTGACACGCAATATGTGTCTGCGTCTAGGTCTTTTTCAGTCCCAATTACTAGAACATACTTTTACTGTACTTGTCCTATCCCCTCTTACAACTTTTTTCATATTTTATGCACAATAAAACAGACGTATGTCCAGCTCTAGATAAAGCCAAATTTGAATAGATGTAAAATATATTAAATAAATGGAAATTAACATATTTGTCATTTAAAATGAAGCCAGCCCCGATGTTCCCTTGCTATCAGGAATAACATGAAAATGAATGAGGGTTAAATGAGCAGTATGTTGGAAGGATGACGTGAGTTGTTCTTAATGGTGGGGTGGGTGAAATGTGATAGAAAGGTGGACTTAGTAGTGTGAATTTCACTTGCGCTAATGATCATATGAGCAGATGGACTTTGACTATGCTCAATGTGGGCATATGTAAATGTTCCCACTGACTTCAAATGGAGGCGCTATTGTCCATATGTAATATCAACACACTGTGACATGAAAGTCTTTTGTTTAATAAATGTGTATAATATTTTATTTGGCACGGTGTGATATTTTGCAGATAATCTAATTTCTTCAGCCTGGAACAGAAGGTTATTTTAGAAACATTATACAAGTTTAACATGTGCTGGGAATACTGAGCAATGGAACAATGATCATAACCTCTGCTGTGCATTGATGACAAGTTGCTATATTTCCCTCCGGACCATGTTTATTCCTCAGTAAATGGGTAATAAGAATTATCATGTGTCTACATAGACAGAGCAATGAAGTGAGCTTTGGTAAATACATGTATTGATTTAGACAGCTTTGGTCATTTTCATCCCCACTGTGATAATATAGAGCTGCTCAGAAACAGGCCTAAACTTCATTATGTCTGTCACAGCGAGTACACATCAGTGCGCAGTGCAGGAAAGAAGCCTCACGGAATTAGCAATGTAATTGGCTTTGCTGAGCAAATCTAATGAAGCAAACAGAAAATATTTAAATTATTTACCTTTATTGGAAACTAATTATCTGTATTATTTTCTTACGCCTTGGTATAAAGAAGATTTTGTCCCAGAGAAAACTGCTGTTATGTAGCTGTGGTAGATCTGTCTAATGATCAAATAATGAAGTGTGCTTGATTAGCAGAAAGTGGCTCAAATTACCTTCTTCATGGACGTGGACACACAAAACGTGAACTTACGTTTCCACACTTGGCTTCTTTATGTCGGCTTATTTTTTGTTGAATAAATAATGACAAGGTAAAATCTGTTGTGTTATTTCTAACATGAGATTAGATTATTCATATTTCATTATTTGTCGAGGACTACATGACTGCTAATTCTGTCACGATATATAAAAAAGCAAACTTCATAGAACCATAGAACCTCTGTTATTAGATACCACACCTCCTGCTCCTTACTAGAGGGTGCAAAACCGTCTGGAACTTCTTCACTCAGATGTTTGCGATATCAAAGGAACAAACACATCCAGGATGCACACGTCATTGTTAAATAGATGGCTCACATGTGAGCTGCTTTATTGTCCTCCATGGTGAGACAAGTACATAGCGCCACATTTCAGAGTCCATACTGCCCCCCGTAGTCAAATGCTCATGCTATGAATGAAATATATATATGTAAAACATACTTTCCTACTATTTAAACTTAAACTCTGGGAGATTCTGGAGGAGAAGTCAAATGACGGGGTGGGAGGGAACATCATTGCGTCACCATAGCCCCGCCCCATGTTAGGAAATGCCGAAACTCACGGCATTTCATAGCAGGGGCAGGGCTTAGTGATGCGAATTTGCGTCATTAATCTCCGCCTCCACCACCTCTGAGTGGATGCCTTGCCTACTCTTCCAGGAGTAAAAACACATATTTGAAAGAGGCTATATTTTTGACAGGACTGTATGTCAAGGCATTCTAGATAGGTCACCTCTTTATCACCTTAAACAAGTCAAGACTATCTAACCCGAGGCTTCAGAGCTCCTTCATTATTTCTGCTGAAATAATGTGCCCCCCCCCCCCCCATATTTGAGATGTGGTGTAACTAGTGATCAATATATCAGTAAAACTATGCTTGGACCACATAGTGACATATAAATAACTGATCATGATGATGATGATATTCTATTAAATGTCAATATCATTTTGGCAATTTTCCAAAGTTTGCAGCTTTGCTGCTATTGTAGTTTCTCTACATTCTTGATCAATTTCTTTTACTTTCTTGCCAATCTGTAAGTAGGATAATATGATTAATTATGCCATGACTATTCTAGATTTGAGCAACAAGGCACTCCAGTCTTACTGCTGCTAGTTTAGAGTGAAGAGTTTTCAGACAGGAGCAGGTTAAAAAATCATCTTGGCATTGAAGATGATTCAGATATATGGAAATACTCAGACATTTCTTCCAGAGTATCCAAGATGCTGCTAGGAGACAGAAGGAAAATGTGCTGAAGGAAATAACATGCACATTTAATTATCAGCAGAGTATTATATACTATAATTAGGAATGCGCATTACATAATAACACAAAGAACACTTTAAGACACTGTTTTTCCACATGATTGAGATAGGATAGCCAGGACACACACAGACCAGTGCACATGCCTCAATGATTCATGTACAAATGCACCTATTTCTTCTATACATGCACAGACTGGAGTATGCTCTACCAGGTCTGTCTTTATTTCATTTTAGATTTTTGTTTTTCTATTATATTGGATCATCTGCCCATTGTTAAAATGAATTAATTGGATGAAGGAGGTAATTGATATTTTCTGTACACTACAATCAGTAGCGATGTGATCTATACGCAACATAATGATTTTCATAACAACCTTTTATTAAGCTTAACAATTACTAATCTTTTATATAAAATAAAGAGGCTAAATATGTTTCCAACTTACTAATTGCGTCGGGTTTGTTTTCTGTTAGCAATCTGTTTACAATTGCATAAGAACGTTTCCGGTATTATTTGTGTAGCGTTCGCACTTTGCGAATGCTAGTTATAAATAAACTCTTTTTCATACACAAAAAATCCAGCTTACAGGGATCATAAAAACAGTTTATACAGGTCTAGTGGTGGGAAACTAAAGGACACCCAGCAGTTTCAAGGAACAATGACCAGAGGAACCCACCAATGCCACTTCGAGTTCTTGGGTAGTCATGACCCGGCAACCTATAAATGAAGACCTTGACACTGTAACTGTGTATCTTTGTGATGTCACTGCTTTTTACAACTGTTCAGTGTATAAATTGTTAAGCTCTGGCTTTCTAAACCAAAGTGTTCTGATAGAAGCTTGTGCTAGGGCTAGCAGGTACATGCTTACACATACCAAAATTTGCCTTGTATTCTATTTGTGAATAGAACTTTTTGTGCTTTGGAACCACAGCAATCGCATCGGAGAAGCTTTATTTTAGACAATAGTTATGAACATAACATATTCACAATTCTATGAAGGATTGCACACAAGCAAAAAGTGTCCCACTGAATGTATTGGTAGACACCTCTAAGCTGATGGTAATTCTGCAGCCTATTAGAGCTTCTCAAATGTGTAGTCTCCATCCCTTGCAGTGAATGATTATATCCATCCAACAGAACAAAATCTCTTTTGCAAATAAATCTGCTTTTTAGTGTCTATTTTGCCTTTCACATTAGAGATCATATGGGAAGGACAGAGCCATAGTTACGGAAAAGCCATCATGAACATCTCCACACGTTGTCACACCTAGTGCTAAATGGTGAGCAACCTTCTTAAATTAAAGCAGTTCAATGTGAATTGGTTTGCTTACTAACTTTCTTCTAGTGTCTCAACTCTAAGGAGTATATCCACATCTTAAGTTAGAAAGATATTGGGGCTTATAGATAATGTTATGTTTTCATGTGCTGTATTCACTGGGAGGTTATACCAGAATTAGCGGTCCTGAAAATGACACAATATTAAAGGGAAGAAAGTAGTATGATGGCAACCTCCCCCTGCACTCCATGTGATCATCTATTGTGGCACACAGAACCACAATGTGATGTTTACACTACTTTTTCTATTGCATTTATTAAATGTACAACATATTTTGCCAAATATTCTGAGAATAACCACAGCAGCACAAATTATTTCAGGAGTAACTGTGCTGATCTCCCGGGAAGCAGTGACCTGGGTAATTATGTTAGTAAGAACAGATATTATTTTTCTCCAATTCCTCCTCGAACCTTAAGGTTCTTTAAAGGACACTATAATTTGTCATATACAAAAGGCAAAGGGTCCACTCTGCAGTACAAATATAGGTTTGGACCCGCTGTACACCTCAATTTGCACGCATGCCCCTATATTGTCCTGGGGTACATATGATTACAACACAAAATAGCTACATTTGCAGAGATACAAAGGTTTGCATAGGGATATAGGAGGAGTGAAGGAGTTCCCACTGAAATATGGAACATGCACACCAGTGTTAGGGTGTTATGTGTTAGAGTGCAGAAACCAGAATATATGGAGCAAAATTATTGTAATGAGATAAAGGGTTACAGAAGGCACATATTCAGAGTGATTCCCCTTCACAAAATTACTTGAATTCTTACTTAATCATTTCTTGAGAGACCGTGATTCAGTGCCCTGCAACAACACCCCCCATCCCATTATTATTATTATTATTATTATTGTTACTATTATGTATTATTTATAAGGCACCACAAAGGGTCCGCAGCGCCGTACATGACATATACAGAAAGCAGTGATCCATTACACATAACATGATACATGAAGAACAAAATACAAAGATCAGACATACTGAATGAATAAATATATAGGTAACACGGTAATGTAGATCAAATTATATGAGGGACAGTGAGTGAGAGTGATGGTAGTAATCAGCGGGAAGTAGGCCTAAGCTTAAGAAAACAGGGCTAGGGCAGCAGGCCAAGAGGTACAGAGGGTGATGGAATATTAGAAGGAGAACGCAAGGAAAGAGGGCCCTGCTCATGAGAGCTTACATCCCATGTAAGAATATAAAGTAATATAATTTAAAAGAGGGAAAAAAACCCGTACAAATATTACACGTCTCCCAATCACTCTCCCCAAATCACTAAGGCTGTGTCACTTATTCTGTGTGACTTTGCCAAATATTGTATATATGTGAACAATCTTGCAGAATGAATTTGACTCCAAATTCAGAGATAATGTTATTCCCCCACTTTATTTATTCCACCTCTGCCGCCTTTATTTCCAACCAGTATTTGCTCACACTAGTGCTATGTATCCCTGGGTAGTTACTGGCTGCCATTAAGGGAAAAAAAAAACAAATCTGTTTGAAAATATTCTACTAAGAAAAGACCTCTGTGTCCTGAAAAATATAAACTTTGAGTAAGCAAATAAATAACCATTGGAATGTACCCTTTGTGTAAATATGACAATTTGCTCTGTTTATGTTTAAGTTGCGAAAACACTCTGGTCTTCAAGCGTTAATAACACATCCAGTTTCCACCATTGTATTATGTGTTAGATTCTGTAGTGTGTACCCAGCCTTACTTTCTTTTTCAGTCTACTCAAGGGAATGACAAATAGGGCCCTCTTTAACTAGCATATTGAAATAAATATATTATTTTTTATTTATATACATTATGGAAAATACTTGCCACAAAATGTAACTTCTCAATGATTGTGAACATTGTTACTGTCCATAAATGGTTGCTAGAACAGACATTCATATAGGGAAAAGCAAAGGTCTAGACCAGTGATGGGCAAACTTTTTCAGAAGCGGGCCAAATAAAAAAGAAAAACTTTAGGCGGGCCAATATAATTTATTAAAGAACTCAAATATCGAAATATATAATACAAATTTTTTGAATGGGACGGGAGGGTGGTTATATAGCAGTGTTACCTCTATAAGTGCAGCGATCGTACAGACACAGCCCTTATTTCAGTAGGTTGTTTCAGATCCGTCTTTCTGGTGAGCCACTAACTGACAACTCAGCAGCCAATCGAAATCCGCCTTAGTATATGGCCCAGCCCATCTCTTCTCACATCACTTTCAGCCATTAGGGGGCGGGCAGGTGTTTGAGTGATTGACATACGAAGTGTCCGTTTAGGAAGGAGGATGAAGTGTAATGGAGGAAATAGCTGGGAAGGCATAAAAATGAAGGTTCTGACACACAGGGTCGGCCCTAATACTTTTATGCATATTTTAATGAAATTTTTTAAAATATTGGCGGGCCGAATAGAACCTCTAAGTGGGCCGGATCTGGCCCGCGGGCCGTAGTTTGCTCATCACTGGTCTAGAGCAAAAGTGTTGATTATTACATTGGTGACCAGATGAAGATTGTCTATCTAGCTGGAAAGATGAATGGCCAAGTCAGGTCTACTGCCTTTTATCACCAACACACCAAATAATTAATTAGACTTACTGCAGAATTATTGATGAAATATACCTTAGCTCTCCATATATATACAGCACAATTCCTAAAGGGTACCAAAATACAATTATGTGGGCAATTGGTACAGACAGATAAGTTAATTTATAACTCATTTTATATAATAATCTATTTAGCCCAATCATATTCATAGTCTTTAGCTAATGTATACAGTAAAGGCTTAGGATATCGCTTTATTTCAGAAATGGGCATAATTGAGAAATTTCACTATGCATGTTTCTACAATGTGTCATATATTAATCATATATAAAAGCTTCACTGTCTATTTCAGTTTGTAAAAGACATGTGGTGTCTCAGAAGTGTCTGTGCATGTCTAGTATTTTGGCAATATGTACATGCTCAGTATATTATGCAGTGAATTAATACTTTGTTATATAACGTTTCAGAAGATCACCATGTCCTATGTGTCTAACAACCCTTATGTTTTATTTTGTGTTTAGAATATAGGAAGTCTTGAGTTCTCTGTAAGAAAGGAAGAAGTCTTCTGGGTAACCATGCAGTTGGAAAAGTTCACTCGTGAAGACTGTGGCCATTTGTAAAACTGTTGTATCAATAGTACTGCTAGGGATCTCCATGGACTAGGAGGAATTGGAAGAGGATATAGAAATCCATCAGGGAGTGATCTAGGCACTGTATTACACACATGCCAAACAGGTGGAGAAGTATTGTTGGGCTACCTCCTTCATTTTTGGCCACCAATAGACATCAGCCAACAGGTCACATTTGAAGCCTGGGTGTTTGGCAGTCTTGTCATTATGATAGTGAAAAAGGACCTTTTTCTACAGTGATTCAGGTGGGTTAAATAGTCGTATTTTGGAGTGAAAACATCCATTTGCCGGGGCTACAACCTCATGATAGGCTGAAGAACAGGATGGTTTTTGTAAGTGTAAAGGATCTTATCAGAGTCATTCAATTGAAATGATAATGCATCTACCATTACAATCTAAGAGCCAAGGTGATAGGTACTGTGAATGTTACAGCAAGCAAAGAACAACCCAATGCACTTGATGTGAGTTTAACCTGTGATCAGACTTTATTTATTATCAGAAAAAACACAAATTGAATTTTGTCTCCTTCCTCCAAAGGAAGGCACATAGACGTAAGATCATTTTATCCCTTGTCTCTAGGACAAAAAGACCCACACCACTTTGACCAATGCAACTACCAGGATCAAAAGTTGCATGGGATCTGGATGCAACGATACAGAGTCAAATAAAAGGAACCTTTGAGTTTATCAAAAGCCCATTGTGGAGACATACCACTGGAAGATTGTTCCCTTTTTAATCAAAAAAGCAAGCAAGGTCCCAATACTTATCTGTAATTTTTGCACAACCAACAAAGCATTGCACGGCATTCACATCTTCTGGAACTGACAAATTATCAATTACATTAGTCTTGGAGGGGACCATCTGAAGGCCAGGGTAAATGATGTGACCCATAAATTTAACTGTGGGAAATTTAACTGTAGGAACTGAAACACATTATTTGAACTTGGCAACAGTCGATACACTCACAGCCTTCCAATTGCTGTCAAAGCACAAATGCAATGTGCTTGAATGTATTGGGAATAAATCAGAATTTCATCCAGGTATAGCACTACATACTGGTGTACGAGATCCCAGAACACATAATTAGAAAAATGTTGAAAACTGTCAAGAGAGTTGCAGAGGCCAAAAGGCATAACCGGGTATTCCAAATGCCCATATCTTTTGTGAATTTCTGTTTTCTTTTTGTCTCCAGTACTGATAAAATTGAAATCAAAGGCACCCGCAACTTAGTAACGAACTTGGTAGCACATAACTACTCTAATAATCCGAGGAATAACAGAGTTGGGAATTGATTCTCGCCAGTGATCTGGTATCGTGTCCCTCTGACAATTCATGGTCTCAAAGATCCATCTTGTTTTCCAACAGATTTTGGCGAAATACATCTGGCGCCAGGAATATTAGACATAGGAAGTTCTGTGAGCTGTCACTTGATTTTTTTTATTTTAAATCTTTATCTTAAATGGTCAGAACATAGTCATTGAGGTTACAGTGTAATATCAGAAACTGCAAATTGTTTATAGAACTTTGACCAAGCTTTTACAACCATGGGGTTCTTACACAACAGATATAATTGTGGACAAAGAAATGAGAGAGAAGATAAAAGGTGTGTGTGGGGGAAGGGGGGTAGTACCTGTGCACCATTTAATAAGTGAAGGGGCTCATTGTTTTCTCTCCTTCTAGATCTTCATCCCATCTTGATCCCGCTATCATTGTTAACAACACCACCACCTCTTCCGTTTCTCAACTCAACCGCCTGGGCATCACCCTCAACTCTTCCATCTCCTTTGCCCCCCCACATTTATGTCTCGCCCAATCCTACCGCTTTCAACTCTGCAACATTGCCCGCATTCGGTCTTTCCTATCTCAGGATTCCACGAAAACCATTATCCATTCACTCACCATTTCTTGTCTTTATTACTGTAAACCTTCTCCTCACAGGCCTCCCCCTCTCCCACCTTACACCCCTCAGGTCTATACTTAATATCTTCCTCTCCTGCCGCTATTCTTCTGCCTCCCTTCTCTGACTAGCCTTATACTGGCTCCCCTTACCCTACAGAATCCTTTTCAAAATGCTCACCCTCACCTACAAGGCTCTCTCCCACTCCACTGCCCCATACATCTCCAACCTCCTCTCCATTCACACTCCATCCCATTCCCTGTGTTAGGCCAATGACTGTCCCTCTCCTCTACTCTGATCACCTTGAAATTAAAGCTGCAAATTCAGGGAGATATAGCATTCAGGTATTGCTGTACATATACTTAAATATATATTATAACTTGAGTGGACTCCATAGAGGAGCGAGATTTGGTTTCCATGGTGTTTGTGTTGAGGTACATCCTGAAACTGTTTAAGGATTGCTACAAATTTGTACAGTGCAATACATATGTAGATCTTACACTTACTCCTCATTATGCTTGGAGAGCAAGAATGGGGGAAGGAAAGGGCATGCAAACACAGACCGAGTACAGTAAGGACTCATGCACGTAATTATCGAACTAAGGCAGATCTGAACCGAGCCCCAGATACACCTGTCAGCAGCTAGTATCCATTAAAGGTGCCTGAGGGCTAGTAGAAATACCAGCTGATGATGACAGTCGCCAGCACTAGCTAGTTGCTTTGAATTGACTGATTGCAGAATCACCTCTGAAGTTGATAGGCACTTTCTTCATTGCTCATGCCTCTACTATATGATCTTGTGGGAGTATTTTAGAATTCATTTTTTGTTACTTTCATTCATTCACAAGAAGAAATATTATACCTGCTGTATTATATTTTGTTTTTCAAAATTCCAGTCAAACCTAATAACGAAAAAGTTTTCACTATCAAAACAAATGTTAAAATTTTTTACTTGTGCTCATGACCTGGTTGGGTGCCAGTATATCTGGTTGTAGGTACACCTATAAACTTGCCGCTTATGTCATTGGTGCATCTTGATATGCAGCTCTTTAGAGCTTACTTTTTGGATGCATATGCACCAAACTCAGTATGAGGCCCATTGTCTTTAATCAAAACCAGAGAAATGCCAAATTGACTGCTGTATTGTTGGCCTGATAAAACCTCAGTCAGGGCATAAGACATCACCAGGAGATGAACCAGTTCACCAGTTAGAAAAGATTTTATACTACAGACTTTTGTTTCCAGAATACTGGGCTTTGTTCATATTTAAGTATCTTATTCCTCGCAGTCTTGATCATATATCTGACCTAAGTTTGTTCTACTTTTCTATCTTTTGACCTGGATCACTGACTTCTCTGTTCACCAGTTCGCTGACTAACTGTTTACTTAATACAATGAGTTTACCTACGCTGATCTTCTTAACTGCCTGTATTCCCTGACATCTTATGTGATACAAAGTGTCTGTTTAAAAATGGCTACAGGCTTGCACTATTGATTACAATGAGAGCCTGCTTACTGACACAATGTAGCTGCTTAGACTGATACAGGCTTACACAGCTGATCTTGTTAAGCACCTGTATTCCCTGTTAGATAGGCAGACGACAGATAGAAGGATTGTCAAAGGTATCCAGGGTTAGTAACAGAGAATCAATCAACAAATTCAGAGGAACAAGAGACTAAGGGAATGAATTACCATAGTCTCATAAATATAGCTGCCACAGGATATACTTTTCAGGGTGAAGAAACAGCATGGCTCCCAGCCAAATAGCATTTACCATCATGAATATGGGCAAATCCACCACACAATCGTACAACCAGTGCTCAGGTAACAAAAGTGCAGTCTGTGGAATGTACTGCTTCAATTATAGTATTACTAGATCCTACCTCCTGTATAAATGAGTAAACTATACATTAATAGGCGCATGACATCACAAAAACTTATTTACTCTGTGGCCTTCATAATGACCCTTAATCTGCTAATCTTGGGCCTGATTTATTAGTGATCTTATCTTGTGCAAAAGTTAAGATGCTTATTTTAAGAAGAATCAGGGAGATAAGAGTGAAGTTAAGATGGATTTTCATCTTAACTTAAGAAATTCTTCACTTATGCAGTGGATTTTGATTCTTATCTCTCTTTTCTGTGCATGATCAGAGTGGATTTGCTTAAGATAAGCAAAAAAACAGCAGATAAGATCACTAATGAATCAGGCCCCTTGTCTTTATGCTGTGTTGGTCCCTTATGCCTCTCTTACACCATATTGCTGTTTCATTATGTATGTATACATCCAATGTCGTCCCTTGTTTTCATCTGCATTTACAGTCAGGTCCATAAATATTGGGACATCGACACAATTCTCATATTTTGGGCTCTATACACCACCACAATGGATTTGAAATTAAACTCACAAGATGTGCTTTAACTGCAGACTTTCAGCTTTAATTTGAGGGTATTTACATCCAAAATAGGTGAACAGTGTAGGAATTACAACGGTTTCTATATGTGCCTTCCACTTTTTAAGGGACCAAAAGTAATGGGACAATCGACTCCAAAGCTATTTCATGGATATGTGTGGGCTATTCCCTCGTTATTTCATCATCAATTAAGCAGCTAAAAGGTCTGGAGTTGATTCTAGGTGTGACATTTGCATTTGGAATCTGTTACTGTCGACTCTCAATATGAGATCCAAAGAGCTGTCACTATCAGTGAAGCAAGCCATCATTAGGCAGAAAAATCAAAACAAACCCATCAGAGAGATAGCAAAAACATTAGGTGTGGCCAAATCAACTGTTTGGGGCTTTCTTAAAAAGAAAGAACGCACCGGAGAGCTCAGCAATACCAAAAGACCTGGAAGACCACGGAAAACAACTGTGGTGGATGACAGAAGAATTTTTTACCTGGTGAAGAAAAACCCTTTCACAACAGTTGGCCAAATCAGGAACACTCTCCAGGAGGTAGGTATATATGTGTCAAAGTCAACAATCAAGAGAAGACTTCACAAGAGTGAATATAGAGGATTGACCACAAGATGTAAACCATTTGTGAGCCACAAAAACAGGAAGACCAGATTAGAGTTTGGCAAACAACATCTAAAAAAGCCATTACAGTTCTGGAACAACATCCTATGGACAGATGCGACAAAGATCAACTTGTACCAGAGTGATGGGAAGAGAAGAGTATGGAGAAGGAAAGGAACTGCTCATGATTCAAAACATACCAACTCATCAGTGAAGCATGGTGGTGGTAGTGTCATGGAGTAGGCATGTATGGCTGCCAATGGAACTGGTTCCCTTGTATTTATTGATGATGTGACTTCTGACAAAAGCAGCAGGATGAATTCTGTAGTGTTTCGGGCAATATTATCTGCTCATAATTAGTCAAAAGCTTCAGAACTCATTGGACGGCGCTTCACAGTGCAGATGGACAATGACCCGAAGCATTATGCAAAAGCAACCAAAAAGTTTTTTAAGGCCAACAAGTGGAATGTTATGCAATGGCCAAGTCAATCACCTGACCTGAATCTGATTGAGCATGCATTTCACTTGATGAAGACAAAACTGAAGGGAAAATGCCCGAAGAACAAGCAGGAACTGAAGACATTTGCGGTAGAGGCCTGGCAGAGCATCACCAGGGATAAAACCTAGCGTCTGGTGATGTCTATGCGTTCCAGACTTCAGGCTGTAATTGACTGCAAAGGATTTGCAACAAAGTATTAAAAAGTGAAAGTTTGATGTAGGATTGTTTAGTTTGTCCCATTACTTTTGGTCCCTTAAAAAGTGGGAGGCACATATAGAAACCGTTGTAATTCCTACATCGTTCACCTGATTTGGATGTAAATTACCCTCAAATTAAAGCTGAAAGTCTGCAGTTAAAGCACATCTTGTTTGTTTCAATTCAAATCCATTGTGCTGGTGTATAGAGCCCAAAATATGAGAATTGTGTCAATGTCCCAATATTTATTGACCTGACTGTATGTTCTTGTTTATACAACTAAATTAGCATTTACCACTGCAGAAACAACCATTTATCCCTATGCACACTTACTATCATGCATTAAAAGATTACAGAAGGTGATGATTCCGCATTCAGTGGTTTGCAATTAAGAAGGGACTTCATTCTATCGTATTATACTACAATGCAGTAGACAATGATATTCTGAGAAGCTGATCTTTTCTCATGCAGGGATAGAGGGATATTGCCTTGAGTAAACCAAGATACCAAGTCCCCCATTAGATGTCCTAGTAATAGAGACTGAATTGCGTAAGGTTATAAAATAATCTCTGCCTCTACCCCCATGTATACTAGAAACATGATATAATGAAAAGAAGGGAGAATCATCTTTCATGCTAAGGAACATATAATATCTATATATGGGGCCTGATTCATTATGGGATGTAAACGGCAATTATGTCCATATAATCTGCACAATTACTCAGCCCATGCTCAGAAGCGGACCACATGCCACAGAACGCAGCAACATTCAATTCATCTTCAAGCGCATAGGACACTTACTACAGCCTTTGATTTCAGGGAGGGAACGGGGCAAGGAAAGGGCGTATGCCTGTACTCAATGTACAGTAAGGTTGTTCCAAGCTCAAGAGCACGTGGCGGCATCTCATTCAAACTCTGGGCATCTCTCAGGTACTTGCTTTTCCACTGTATCTTTTGCTCCAGCTACAGGTCTAGTCTAAGTGCCGATTACTAGTGCTCGGAGGCTAAAGCTAGGTGCACACTACCGGTTTGTCACCCGATTAGTGTGCCCATCACACAATAAACTACTGGTAGGTCCAATATTACTTTTGTGTGTACGCTCCCTCAATAATGTTTTATTGTACCAAAGCACATCATATCATTTCATTTGATTTTATAACCGGACTAAAAATCTCTATAAATGATAGAACAATGTCAGGCAAATTCTGAAGTGTGTACGCACTCACGGCCAGCAGTGTAGGCAGATCAGCATAGAGTTTATAGAGTCACGATCCTTTCAGCGGGTGGTTATGACAAACACAGATCTGAAGGTAAATCGCGTAAATTGCGTAAGTATATACGCACGAATCAGGATTTTCAGTCGGAAAAAAAATTGTATAATATTGTAAGATATTGCATTGGGAGAAATTTTCTGTAGTGTGTACCTAGCTTTAGTATGTATGCTAGGACCTGTGTTTGCAATCAAGAGGAGCTGTAAAAATGTATTTTATGTACAGAAGACATTAACTACATCCTGATAAATGTATTGCATGGAAAAAAACTAAAATACATTTTTTCAATGTTTTAATGTTTTATAAGTGATACCTATATTATAAACAGGTTACATTAATTGAATCAGTTTCTTTTTTACTGTGCATTCGTTTGTGAGTCTATATTCCACATATGTATTGAACGAATCCTGCAGTGTTTTTTGTCCTAGGACCTAGACCCGTAATACATCAAAGACATATCTTCACATCCACTCCTTGTTGAATACGGACGTGCATATAACCAATTTATGTGCATGTTTTAAAAAACGCACATTACATTTAGTATGCGTCCCTTATTGAATCAGACCCATAATATATAACATCTTTACGCCTAGAATTAGCACAAGCCATAGCCCAAAATCTAAACCTATGTTACTTCAAGGCAAACACTTAACCATAAACTTACACCAAGTTCTAAACCTATCCCTGGAAGATATAACCTTTCACCCCCACCTCTGAAAATGCAGAAAACCACTCACATTAAATAACGTTACCTAGTGAAAGGAAAAATATGTATCTTATTGTTATTTTCTGAGATCTTTGCTCTACTTCTGGGATATAGTTGCAAGTTACCACATTTATATGAAAAATTATGACGGGGCCCACAGACTCACCCTCAATAGCAATTATGTCTTTCTAGTCTGCTCTACCTTTAACTTGTACCTAATTCATGGGCTTTTCTTCCATCTCACAGAAGACAGAGCAAACATGCATTGATAAAATTAGGAACTTACTGTGAGAAAGAACTTGATGGTCCTGCTCACTAGAATTTACAATCTAAAATAAGTGTGGGCATGAATAATAGAGGTCCGCATGCATGAATGTTAATGTTGATTATGACTTAACGAAAAAGATATTTTATTATAATGGATGTGAAATATACAAAAGAAGATGACGTCCCATTTTATTTTGCTACCAGCAATGTTCCTCAAGTTTAGAGTATACAGGGCAGGCCTCATGCTAGCCCCACAGGCTGTAAACTGTTTAATATTCTCCATAAAGCTGCCTCAGATGAGCATTTCTGCTAATCCACCTTGTGTTAGTTGTCTGGAATACCTTTTATCAATCCCTGCCTCTAATAACACAATGTACTGGTGGACCATTCCGCCACACTAGGTTTTAAGCCCTCTGGCAGTGAAGATTAAGGACCTTTTGCCTCTTACCAATTTCCTAAGCTTGGATGTGAGGCTGGCGCATTAGCTCTTAACTTGTGCTCCTTCCTACAGTATCAGCAGTGTCCACTCTCATTAACAGCACCAGCCCTCTGCAGACATTTGCATTTAAATTGCTTTTGCCTGTAAATCTGTATGCACTTACCGAATATAAATCTGGAAAGGGAGAAGTAACAGAGGAAAAGGGAATTTTGCATGGAAAAAGAAGACAAGAACAAATGACAGAGGACGAAGTACAGAAGCAAATCAGGGTGAATACAGAACAGTATTTTACACCATCATCAAATAATCAGTAATTATGTGTACAAATTAAATATTTTATATACTGATTGTCTCATGATATATCCCTTCAATTTTTATCTTGCTCACTATGACTGTTTTTCTGTCCCATTTCCTTGATAAAATAATGGGAATTTAAAGAAACTCCACAATGTCCTTGAAATCCAAAACAGAACCGATCGGTCATTGCTCCCACTGCCTAAAAAACTTCAGGTTTCCACAAATCAAACACCTGTCATGGTTTTAAACCTCTTATAACAAGTTTGCAGCTCTATTTTTTTTTTCACAGTAAAGTTCTACTGGAATAATATTATTACACTGACTGAATAAATAATAATAATAATAATAATTATAATAATAATGTTATTATAATAATAATAATAATAATAATATTTTTTTACATGCTGAAATCAGCAGAACAAAACATAACACACCCAACCAGGGTCAAGTGATATAAATATATTTATAAACTACTGCAAATACCCATATAAATGTATACATAAATATACAGTAAAAATAAATATACATGTATAATCATTTTTCGCTGAATGCATTGTTTTGTGCACTAAAACCAAGCAGAGGCTTTCAAATCTCTAAAGCGATCAGCAGAACTCTGACAATTGAAATTTGACATACGAATGATGTATACTTAGCAATCAAGAGTCTGATCCTGTGTATAATGTCTTACAGAAACTGAGTTTCTGCTCATTTTTCCTTACTTGCACTACACACAGAGCTGTTTGAACGCATGGGCATGCTGGGCAGTTGCCTGTGGGCCCAACGGGCATAGGGGCCCCAGAGACTTGCCAAATTTTCAATATATTGTTCTGGGAGATGTAGAATGGAGCACCAATCTTCGTCTCCTAATTAGCAGCCAATTCCCCGGTGGTCTATTGGAGAGGAAGTGGGGCAGGATCCTCACATCCACATTGCACTACTGCGCATGCTTGAACACCGACACCAAAAGTTCAGACCTATAATGATGTTAAGACGGCCCTGACTACACACTCACCCCATTGTACCCAAAATTCTTAAGCTTTTAAGGATATCCTGCTTCCTATGTTTTTCCTGACTTTTGTTCTGCCTTTTTCTTTTTACACCATTAGTACAGGATTGCAAAGTATCTTAGCACTATATATATATATATATATATATATATATATATATATATATATATATAACAAGATGTGGTAATATGTACAGTATCTTTAAATGTTTTAAAGAGAGTCAAAAGGTATACAATGCTAGCTTTATGTTAAGAAATAGGTGTGTATAAAGGAATTGTAGGTAAGTTGTAGGTAAGGAAGGTCAGCAGGTGCTCCCCACCCCCTGCTGCTTCTTACCTGAGCAGGTGGGTGCTGGGGGGAGGTGGCATGTCCTGTTTCTCAGACTGGCAGTGTGGTGCTGGGCTGTGCCATCATAGCCCCTGTACCACACCATCAGTGTATTTCTTATGTTCACAAGTGTTTGTGTGGGTTTCCTCCCACATTCGGAAGACATACTGATAGGTTAATTGGCTCCTGAGACAATTATTCCTAGTGTCTGTGTTCGGTATACATACAGATAAGCTCCACTGGGGCAGAGACTGAGGAACAATGGTCAGTGATTAAGTACTGTCTGTAAAGCGTTTCATAATATGTAGGTGCTATATAAATAACTGTTTGTAAGAAGAAGATAAAGCTGCCAGTTGCTGTTCTTTCATGTGAGCCCCCCACCACCACCAATCAGTGTGGGGGTGCCACAGGGACATTATGTCACTGACCTCCTATTTATTAGTGCACTGGGCAACCCCTTAGGTTCACATAATGGTGGCTCTATATGCGCAAGAGGTTCTGGACAATCAGAATGTGAGTGAATATATTGGATTGGTGGTGAATGGGAAGAAGTACTGAAGGCAGGACCAGATGAAGGTGCTATTTGACCATAATCACAATATAATTTCTTATCCCCCCCAAAGTTTTTATTTCACTTTAAGACCATTAATTATTGAATTGGCTCTGAATAGACAAAACAGTGAAAAGTAGTGAACCAGTGATGGGGCCGGCAGCAATCTAAACTCTCTGTGAAAATAGACACATTAACTTTTAAACAATATCTCATCACTATTTATTTATATAGCGCCACTAATTCCGCAGTGTTGTACAGAGAATGCGCTCACATCAGTCCCTGCCCCATTGGAGCTTACAGTCTAAATTCCCTAACATACACACATACAGCCTAGGGTTAATTTGATAGCAGTCAATTAACCTTCTAGTATGTTTTTGGATTGTGGGAGGAAATCTGAGCACCCACAGGAAACCCACGCAAACATGGGGAGAACATACAAACTCCTCACAGATAAGACCATGGTAGGGAATCAAAATCATGACCCTGCTGTGAGGCAGTAGTACTAACCACTACACCACCGTGCTACCCAAACTGTAGATTGACCATAAATTTTGCCTACTCTAGGCAGTTGCCTAGGCTGTCTTGTTGGTATAATTCAGAAATAGATGAAAGACAAGGCAGAAGATATCAAACAATACAAAAATATGAGAGGTCTTTTCTATGGTTATTTTTAAAAAAAACATTTCTCCATTAAGTATTACAAAGTGAAGGGTTTGGACTGTCCCACCCCTCCTGGTGACACTTTGCACTCAAGCTGTTCCTCACTGCAGTTTAAACTAAAATGGAATGTTCCATCCCTCTGCGTTTCCATTGCATTTGTGATGGGGAAGAAGCAATAGGGTGTTTTCTACTATTTCACTATCTACTGCTTAAATCAAGTACGTAAACATTTTTTTTATTTTAAGTGAGTAAACTCATGAGAAACTAATTTCTGTACATATTGATGTTCCCTGTAACATACTGTATATTGATGTGCAGACTGGTAATGTTTATCCATGTAACAAAATATAGTAAAGTAAATAAAATCAGTGCATAATAAAGTAGTTAGACAAGTCTATGCAACGGTTTTTGTTGAATGCATTATTTTGGAACTTTGTTGTATGTGATCATTTCCCTCTCATCATTTGCAAGATAATTAAAAAATATTTCTTTTGAGTTTATTTGTTTCAGTCACATCCTAATATTACCATGAAAGTGTCCACTTGTGAAGTTGTGAAAGTTAGAATAAATAATTGCATCCTTCCCTGATTGGCTGGTAAACAAACTCCTGGGAGTAAATGTATCAGGTTCTGATTTCTGCAAGCCATCGCTGCTTTAAATTTTCCCTGCAAAGCCGCCGATTTCCGGTTCTGGATACATTTACCCCCTGGAGAGACTTTATGCTGAGACAGGGTGTTATTAAAGAGTTAAGTGCAATTTCTGCCAATAGGATGCAAGCAAGCAGCATGATACTTACGAGATGAAGCAGAAGTAAAATAGACTCTCGGTTTCTGGCTTTTAGCTTGTCTGTTTCCTCCCCGAGGTGTAGCAGGCTTCCTGATGCCATCTGGAAAAATGAGAACACAAGATAATTGACCGGAGATACCAGTTTGCCAATCAGTCAAAAATGGTCATTAAACAAAATTAAAAATTGTGCCCCTGCAGGACATTTACCATTTTGTGACGTAATATTCCAATTTTAACATAAGGTGCATGGATGTGTACAGAGGCAAGTGCAAGGTTTCTAGAGCGGTGTTTCCATATATGTGTTTCCAAAGAAAACATAAAATTAAACACTGTTGGGCATATTCAATTAACTTCCGGGATTGCGGCATTGTGCGGCTGAGCACATAAAGTGGAATTACGGTACCGCTATCATATAAAATCACTTTCCCTGTTACTTCTGGTAAACAAATCATACCAGTGTGCAGACCACACATCTGTGCTGTGTAAGGCTGCTCCTCGTCACTCTCAGTGTAGTAAATAAAGTTCAGGAGGCAACATGAGAAAGTTAATCATAAATAAGGTGAAAACAAAATATTTTTACTTTTGCAAATGAGAATTATTTTCCTCTGTGAAAAGGGTAATTGAAGAATTTAAATGGACAATAGGCCGATCAACGCTTGCAATGGACATAATTATGTGTTTTACCTGCCACTACATAAACCATAAGAATGGATGTGCAACACTGATTTTAAATGAATCTAAAGAAGCCCTGCCCTTCAGAAAGTTTCAGATGTACACTAGAAACATTTTTGTTAAAGTTGGAGTGTCCATAGAAAGCAGTTTGTGCATGATATGTCTTGTTTGTATCTAAATATGTGGAAAAGTCATTTATATATGGTGCAGAGTTCTTTTTCAGGAATGGAGCAAACCAGTGACCTACACTAGCTGCACTGATCACCTCTAAATGGATAAGAATGTTCATCTAAAAGAACTGCGTTATATCTGCAATTAAAACATTGACAATTAAGTGTCTGACAATTTACTGGAACACATCTTCTTTGTTTTCTTAACCTATTGTGGACTGAGGACTGAAGGAAGTTCACAGATCTATGACAAATCCATTTTTTGTAGATTCAGGGTGTTATGGTTCCGCCAAGAGTAGCTTTATTATTTCTCAATTTATCCAAGCAAATTTTGTATTTTTCTTTACTTTGCTAGCGTAAATAGATTTCCTTTATATTACAGTAATTATGGAAAAACAAAACCGAACCACTAATGATGGGGCAGTATTTTACAAACACTTTATCAAGCAGAAAAGACTAGATTGTGGGTACATATTATTGTTAAGAATATTACTACAACATGGCAGCACAGTGGCTCAGTGGTTAGCACTTTTGCCTCACAGCGCTGGGGTCATGAGCTCGATTCCCAACCATGGCCTTATCTGTGTGGAGTCTGAATGTTCTCCCCGTGTTTGCGTGGGTTTCCTCCGGGTGCTCCGGTTTCTTCCCACACTCCAAAAAAACATACTGGTAGGTTAATTGGCTGCTAACAAATAGACCCTAATCTGTCTGTGTGTGTGTGTGTGTTAGGGAATTTAGACGGTAAGCTCCAATGAGGCAGGGACTGATGTGAGTGAGTTCTCTGTACAGCGCTGTGGAATTAGTGGTTCTATATAAATTAATGATGATAATGTTTATTGTTCTGCCATGGTAGGTAAAAATTCTAACTTGAGAATAGAATAAGCTGTGAATTCATTGTTTCATCCTAAACAATGTTTTTGAAGACGAACACTTTATTGAGTATACTGTAATGAACAAAATCTGTCAACAATTAACATGATTCAAGAGATTAGCTGTAATTAATCTCAGCAATGATTAATTACTATTTGTACTAAATAATTATAGGCATTGTTTGCACTTGCTAGTCACTTTGATACTGTTGCTTGATGTTGATGGTTTTCAAGTATTTTTCTCAGTAAATAGACAAGATTGCCATTGTAGCAAATGAGAAAATGTCTGCTATCCAATATGTTCCATCAAATAAGTTGTGACCAAGCACAATTCAGACTAAGGGTTTAGCTTCTAAAATTGTGTTTGGGGGAAGTTTGAAACCGCAACACATCTCCACAAGTTCCTGTGGTTTAGTTCTCCAGATCGCCACATTTACTATAGGGCGTTTTGAGACTGGAATGTTAAACAGACAGAAAAGGAAGGTTTTTTTTAACACCTGTTTCTAAAAAGTTATATAGCTAAAAATGCTGTTTGAGCTATCTAGCCATTCGGAACATAAGAGGAGACACCAATGATATATGAATTATAGAGGCAATCATTATTTATTTATTAAGGGGACAAAATTAATTTCTAATTAACTTATGAAGGGAAATGTTATTTTTCATTGTATTAAGGGGGCAATATTTTAGTATCATAATATTAAATATTATATGAATATATAATTATATTAAGGTGCAATAATATTTGATTGTTAATGGGGACAATAATTATTTATGATGGGGACAAAAAGTTTTATTTCATGATGGGAACATCAGTTATACTATATCTATCTATCTATCTATCTATACATATATATATATATATATATATATATATATATATATATACATGATGCACTACAAGTGCCAGAAACAGAATGTGAAATAAATACACTTCCTGATAAGGAAAATAAAGTAAGTGACATTTATTTACTTCATCAATTACTCTTATTTTTTATTTGTATTTTAATGGAGCTAGTTCAAGGCTGCTCAATACATAAAATAATAGCAATGAGCCTTGTATATTTTATTATTAGAGACTTGCTACTGCAAAATTAGCTAATATTTACTAAGGCTGCATTATTGAAGTTTTTACAACTTTGCCAAAATGATATTAGCAGAAAATATATGTAAATGTATTTATGCATTAGCGGAATATTTTATTTTTTGATTCACAATAATAGCGAAGTATGGATAGTTCTCTTTCTGTGCTAAGGATGGATTTACACTATTGGCATCCATAGGCCCACAACACTGCACAATAACCTCACAACTATCCATACATCTTTTACACAAAGCATTCTCTACCATCACTGCTTCTCTCACAGAGCACAGTATAGTGACACAATCCCTTTCATGGACATATGAGTCAGTTTATCATTGCAGATGAAAGAAAACATTGAGCCTATAAGGTAGGTATGATTAGAGCAAAGGGAGTAATGATTGGAAGAAGCCACATTTCATCCTCATCATTCCCTGTGCACAAACTAAACCTTAGTTCTGCATAATCGTTAACCATATCTGAATTTTGGACTAGACATTAGCCAATGAGACTGGAGATTGCGGTATTGGATTCGTCTAGGTCTTCTGTGATGTCATTGAAATGTGTAAATAAATATTATTGTCTTAAATAAACTGCTGGACACTAGCGTGTACACATGCCCATGTGTCAGGAAGTCCATCCCTTGACTTGTGAGCACCTAAATTCACATTATCCGCGTCTCCATGGCTGTGCTGTCTCCAACAGCTAGTAATAGATATATTTTTACTTTGCTGCCTGCTCAGCCTCCTTCCACTCACTGAATCATTAATGAAAGCGGCAGATGTAGGTGAAATCACCAGTGTTGTGACCCCTGTGGGTACTTTTTTGGGGAGAGCCCAATAATGTCTCTTCCACACAGGTGCACTGCATTCATAAATCACATCTACTTCTGGAGCTCTCATGATTGGTGTTACAGCACACCACTTGGTGTTACAGCACACCACTTGGTGTTACAGCTCACCACTTGGTGTTACAGCTCACCACTTGGCGTTACAGCACACCACTTGGCGTTACAGCACACCACTTGGCGTTACAGGACACCACTTGGCGTTACAGCACACCACTTGGCGTTACAGCACACCACTTGGCGTTACAGCACACCACTTGGCGTTACAGCACACCACTTGGCATTACAGCACACCACTTGGTGTTACAGCTCATTTTTATTCAGTGGGCAAGTTTAGTTGATACATTTTTTTATACATTGCTGAAGGGGACAACTTGAAAAACTGTCTTCACATGAAAGCACCAGGGGATACAAAAAAGGCTGTTACATTGGTAGAATGACTCTCTCAGGTCTTGTTAGAGAAAAAGTCCATCAAAGCCCCTTATTACTGGCAGACAATTTCTGACTGCAACTTCCTCTAACTCGCTGGATTATTTTATTATTTATTTTATTTACAATAACTGCTATTTTACCCCAGTGCAATCCATTTTTATATATAAAGCATGAAGAAAACAGCAATTATGTAATTTCAATGTCCAGCAACCAGTACCGATCATACCATTACCTACTGGGCTTTCATAATGTCTACATTTGTGTGGAGAAATGCCAATAATTGTCCAATAATTACTTTCAGGGACATCACGGTTTTGATATGAAATTTCTCTTTGCTGTTAATTGAAAAACTCCATTGTTCTAAAATGTTAGGTTGGAGATTTGGTGGGAATATAAATGACATACAGGCCTTGAACAGATGATGAGTTGTCTAGCTAGCTTAAAGTGAACCAGTCCACCTGCACAAGGCAGCAGCAGCCATTTTGTGGCTGAGGACAATGTTCTTGAAACTGCAGCTATGTAGTCAGTGGTAACCAGTTACTGTATATCACTGAGGCAATCTTGGTGAATTGAGAGGCTTTTCATAAATAATAATAATAATTTAGCCTACAAGACAGCTTCTTTAAAATAAAAATGATGTCACTGTTTCCTAATACATTGTCAGACGGCATTATCATCAACATTAGTAGGTTCAGTTCACAAAATGTCTTCCTTCACTCTGTGCAGACAAAAGGTGGACTTTAATGACACCTCTAGTGGTTGTTTGATTTCAATAAATAAATGAATAAAACATTGCAGGTGATAAATCACTGCCAGGATTTTACACTTTGATATTTATTGTTGCACATCTTGTTAGTTGCTTATCAGAATAGTATTTCAGGACGCTGGAACAAGATATGCTTCTCATTTCTCTCTTTTTTTTAACCAATGTCCTCAATCTCTTCCTCCAGAACTTTAAATATTAATACATCAGGCCTAATAATATACTAAATTTGGACGATTATGCAGCTCTGAGAATTTCTGACAGATGTATTAATACAGAGCATGAGATCTCACACCATCATAAGGACTTTGCTCAATCTCTCGGGCTGAAGCCTGGAATTACAGGCCTGAAAGAAATGTACCTTATCACCTGTCTATGTTAATTTATACCGACCATGTCTACACCAGGCACGGCTAATCCTTATTTCACATTCAGTGTACTCTCTTAGAGCTAATGCGTGGTAACCATACCTGGCATGTAAACGATTGTCAGCCTTTTTCTATGGGAATTTATTTTCCTTAACAAAATAATTACGCTTTCATGTGTGTGATGTGAGCTGTGTAATGATGCCTTCATTTTCAGGTCTGTGTTATTCCAGCTCATTTAGTCTGCCTTGTGTGCAATTGTTTATACAGGAGCTTGCAACTACCCAGCTTTTAATTTAGTATTCCTCTTGTAATTCCATTTATAGCATTCACATTCACTAGAAGTCTGCACTTAGGTACTGATGTTTTGTCCAGAGAGGTGGCAATTTTGTAAACAGTCAAAGTAATTTTCTGAAGCCAGGAAGCACTTGTTTTATAGTACTTGGCAGGTTTATTGTAGCTGCAGTAATTGTTTTTAGGCTACTTGTCTAGTTATGCTACAGGAATCCAATTCCATGCAATAGGTTTTAGTTTGTAATTGCTTTCTATTAATCTTACAGATTATTTGCAAGGTATAAGACAGGAGGGGAAAACTTGATAAGCTGTAACTGGGAATTAGGAAAGTGTTTTATAGAGGAAGGGAAACAAAGTGTATGTAAATCAATTTGATGTTTCAGAAAGGCGGCCAATCAGTGGAGGAACAGTGCTTCGCTGAGCCTGAAAGTAAAAACTTGGGTAGAGGTCCTGAAATGCCATTCCAGCCTCCCAGACCCCCGGCTCTGCCCTTAATTCAGAATTCTCCCTTGTTCCCATCATCCAATCTGTCTCCAAATCCAGTTACATGGACTGTATATAAGAAACAGCTCTACAATATGCATCTCACACAAGACACTCCAAAATGTTTAATTGATGCATTCATAATATCCCGCATTAACTATAGCTATTGCATTTTCAGTCTTACAGGTCTTACATAACCAGACTTTCACCTATACTATCCATTTTGAGTGCAGCGGCTAAATTAATTTCCTTCACCAAATGTTCTGCTGCTCTGTTCTGCACCAACATATATCTCATCATGTGCCCAAAGACATCACAAAATATCGCTCAACCCAATTCCTCCACTCTTCCCAAGATTTGTGTTGCTTATGCTCGCTCATTACTTGCTTCCATTCCAGGACTTTTTTGTACATAGTACAGCAAGACTCTCTCCTAGTCTCCAAACCTTCAAGCATCCACTGAATATACACCTCTTCAGGTAAACGTATCATATTCCCAAATCACCTTCTTAACCTCCCTAGAATATTCTACCTGTTTAACATTCCTCTACATGCAAAACTTACATTTATTCTCTTTCTAAACTAAAACAGCCTATTAACTCCCAAACCAACAGTGCTGTATGAGTGGACCACCTAGCCGCACTAAACACATAAATTCCCATTGCTATCTGGCTTGACCAATATTCAATCTATAGCACTTAACCTCATGTATCAAGCTCGTCTTTTTCTATAGATCGTAGCTTGTAAGCAGAAGCCTTTTACCTTTTTGTCTATTTGTTAATACCCAGTCTTGTTTCATTACTGTGTTTGCTCACAATTGTAAAGCACTGAGGAGTATTCTGGAGCTGCATAAATAAATGTTATTATTATTATTATTATTATTAATAATAATAATAATAATAATAATAATATTAACTGAGAGCTTGGAGGGAGGCTGAGACAGAAACATATATAAAGCCTTGTACACACTAGATAAAACTGTTGGCCCAAAACAGTTGGATTTGCTCGAGCAAATAGTGCAAGTCTGAAGACCAGTCATTAGTATGTGCAAGAGGTCATCAGCCAGAACTTTGAACTACTGGATCTTCCCAATTTTGCCTTCCACATAGCTTGCCAAAATTTCCAAACAGCCAGGCTTTCAACGATCAGGCTAAAAGACTCAATCACCAAGTGCTGATTGGTCAGCTTTAAATATATTAATTTGTTTTGCTTCCCCAATTTGAGCGCAGAATAGCCTTAATTTGTTCGGCGATGAATTCAACAAGGTGTTGAAAGTGATGTTTGGCAATGCAGCCCTATGTCAACTCCATAATTGTTACAAGTTAGGTGACTGTGGATCAATTTTTAATGTTGAATTTGATGGACTTGTATCATCTATCAACCTCATTACCTCCATATCTATGTAATAAACATAACTTGTTCCATCTTATCCACAGATTCTCAATTTGTTTGAGATTTGGTGACTTCTGTGATGACTGCGGTAAACTGAATTCCCTGTGATATTCCTGGAAGCATCCAAAAACTTTTCCAGCTTTGTGGCATAGAGCATTATAATGCTGAATAAGCACATTACTACTGTTAAAATGTAATTTTTTAATAAACAGATATGATTGTATCTTTAATCGCTAGTTCATTGTATTTTACTAAGACACTATTTTTTGTGTTTAATAAGTGAGATAAATAAGTCTAAGGGGTATATTTACTAAACTGCGGGTTTAAAGAAGTGGAGATGTTGCCTATAGCAACAAATCAGATTCTACCTGTCATTTTGTAGAATGTACTAAATAAATGACAGCTAGAATCTGATTGGTTGCTATAGGCAACATCTCCACTCTTTCAAACCCGCAGTTTAGTAAATCTAGCCCCAAGATTCCTATATTGAATAAATAGCATTCATTCACTAGCTACTATGAATGTTAATAAGTGTTTCATTTGAAACTTGTGACCCCTTATCTATATGTAAAAAAAAATAGATTTGCACATATAGTTAATATAAAAAAGAATTTTGTTGTATTCACAAGTCATAAATAAACACCTAGGTGTGGAAAGTAAATTCTAACTGGAAACCAGCTTCTGATTAACATTTTCAGGAAGGCTGGAATCTCTGTTCAATATCTTAATAATAAGACAAGTATTATGTAAAAGATTAAGGGCTAGATTTACTAAGCTGCGGGTTTGAAAAAGTGGGGATGTTGCCTATAGCAACCAATCAGATTATAGCTGTCATTTTGTAGAGGGTATTAAATAAATGAAAGCTAGAATCTGATTGGTTGCTATAGGCAACACCTCCACTTTTCAAACCCACAGCTTAAGAGTCTTGTAAAATGTCACTATCATACATGTTGTTAAACCCTTAAAAATTTAAGACTAAATGTGACTTCACTAACTGTAATATTTCTATTTAAGATATACCTGTTTAAATTGACCAAAAAACCCAGATGTCATCATTGCCTGAGGGACCAAAACCAAAGATAACATTTTATCCACTCAGAGAGACAGCGCTTACTGCATATTATAATTAACTTCTTTTTGGAACATTGTATAACACTGCAATAATTTATGTATATTTGTGAACTGTTTCCATTGTTTAAATGATATAAGAACATCCCTTTTACTTACTATGGACAGAAAGTTAGTAAAGAAACTCAACGTTAACATGTTGGCTGCTTTACGTAATTCAATCTTAAACTAATGTTTTATTAAATAAATGTATTTATTTTCCCTTTAAGAAACTATGATGGGAAAATCAATTATTTTCCACTTTTAAACTACACTACTGCCATGAAGGACACGACCCACATATAGTGTGGCATTTAAATATTGATTTACTCAAATATATGTTTTGGTAACACACCCCACACCATTACAGCACCAACAACACTCTGACATCTAGCAGGATGGGTCCATGAACTCATACAAAATTCATCATTGGCTGATCTTCACATGAGAGTATCAAATACTGGCATTCATCGGATAGGACAAAGCTTTCCAAGTCTCCAGTGTCCACTGGTTGTGTTTCTTAGTCCAATGTGCCTGCAATTTCGTGTTTTTTCTCAGGCAACTTAGTTGAGTTGTCAGTTAACATAGTTAAGACAAGCATAATAATTTGTGTATCCTGATAAGCCTCTTTCAGCACTAGTGTATTGGCCGGCTGACTGTAGCCATACGAGCTTCCATGCCGCTCTTGTCACATGCAGGGCCGGACTGGCCATCTGGCACTTCTGGCAAATGCCAGAAGGGCCGATGGCAGTATGGGCCGGTCCAGCTCCCTGTGATAGCCCGATTAAATGTAGAAAAAAAAAATATTTTTTTTGTGTGCAGCCGTCATGACGTGTGACGTCATGACGGCTCTGTGCGCCGGCCCGGCTCCCGCGTAGGACGAGCTGCAGTGGAGGCAGCTGTCAGTGTTGAGGTAAGTGTAGAGAATATGTGTGCAGGGAGGGGGGGGAGACAAACGGAATATGTGTGCAGGGAGGGAGGGAGACAAACGGAATATGTGTGCAGGGAGGGGGGGGGGACAAACAGAATATGTGTGCAGGGAGGGGGGGGGAGACAAACAGAATATGTGTGCAGGGGGGGAGAGGGGCAATAAATGTCTGCGGGGGGGAGAGGGGGGGAGAGGGGCAATAAATGTCTGCAGGGGGATGGGGGGTGAGTGAAAGTTCAGGGGGAAGGGAGGAGGAGTTAAAATGTCTGCAGGGGGGTGTGAGTGAAAATGTCTGCAGGGGGAAGGGGGGGTGAGTGAAAATGTCTGCAGGGGGAAGGGGGGGGGTGAGTGAAAATGTCTGCAGGGGAAGAGGGGGTGATTGAAAATGTCTGCAGGGGGAAGGGGGGGTGATTGAAAATGTCTGCAGGGGGAAGAGGGGGTGATTGAAAATGTCTGCAGGGGGAAGAGGGGGTGATTGAAAATGTCTGCAGGGGGAAGAGGGGGTGATTGAAAAGGTCTGCAAGGGGGGGGGGGCAATGGCTGTGGGGGGGGGAAATAAAAATGGCCAATGTGTGTGGGGACAGCATATGACTATAATGTGTGTGGGGGACAGTTTATGACAATAATGTGTGCTATTAAGAGAATGTGGGGCTGTTTGGGGAAAATGAGGTCTAATTATTAAATGTGATTATGAATTATTTAATGCCTGGGATGTTTGTGGGAAATGGTTATTTTTATTAAACATAAATACTATTTAATTTCTTGCTGAGGTTGTTTGGAGGGAGGGAAATAGATTTATTTATTAAAATGGGAATACTATTATTTTAATTTTGGGGCTGGAGTGAGGCCTAATTTTATAACATGGGTGCTATATTGAGTTAACATCGGTGCTGTTTGGAGTTTTCTAACTTTCATGTACCCATTTTTTTTTTCCAAATAGGGCCCCCAAAATTCCAGTATCCAGACAAGCAGCAACTGATCTAAAGACACCAGCAGCCACAAGTGGTGACAATGACAAGACAGGTAAGAGAGACCAGGACAGTCTGCCAACTGTCCTGAATTTGGTGGGTGACTGTCCCGCTGAGTCAGGATTTGGTCTGACTGCAAGGACAGTTGGGAGGTATGTCCTACTTCACATTGTACTGCTTGTGAAGGCAGAACTGTGTGCACCTAATAGTAGTGCTCACAGTATTGCCTATGTATTTGTTGAAAATGTGTCTAATAACCATATTACATCATAGGAGCCCCCTGTCTTAAGTGCCTAGGGCCCCCTGAGACTAAGTCCAGCTCTGGATAGCAGGAGGGAGCGGATAGCTACTCCCAGTCCCTGGATAGGACACAGCCTGCAGGAAAGCCGAGGAGCTCTAAGTCTCATGAGATTTATTAATCTTGTGAGACTAAGAGTTTCCCTGCTCACTCTACAGGAAGTTCCCATCCTGATGGATGTCAGCAGCATCAGAAGCATAGATAAGTACAGTGGACTGGGGGTGTTGTAATGTGCTTCTGGGGTGGAGGGGTGGCATGATAGGGAGGGCCTGATAAATGTAATGTTTTATTATAATGTATGTAATGTATGTATCAATGCCCCATCTTGACCATGCCCCCAACATAATGTGGCCACGCCCTTAGCGGCACCCAGTTTTTTTCATGCTCATCAATAGAGATGGGCCTGTATGCTTGAAATGCCAGGGCTTATTTTTAGTCCCAGTCCGGCCCTGGTCACATGTGTGTGTGCAATAACTGGACCAGCATTGCTTGTCACATCGCACATTAAAACCCCAGCAGTGCTGATGTTCCAGGTGCATACCCACGTTTCTGGTGCCCAGTAACAAGGTCATATGGTGCCTTAAATCTTTTGCCTGATGCTGTAACTAGATGCAGTGGCTCCTTACCAGCAAGAATTCTTGGAGGTGGGTCTCAATGTTCTTACGGTAGATAGTGAAGAAGGCAGCTGATACCTGAATGATAGCCTTGGCCAAACAATGAGTGTTGTTATTGTAACCTGCAAGGTAAACACAGTTGATGAATACTGGCAGCCTCCATTTAATCCGTTGAGCCTGTATTTTGCTTTGGCATGCAGTATAATGATTATGTACTAAATACATGCTCAGATAGCAGATAAGATAACCCTTCACATCAATATACAAGTGAGGCACACATGTCACAATTGCGTTTTTTACAATCCTATCATTGTTAATCAGATACATTGTCAAACACAATAATTGGTTTAAGCACATCAGAAATTTAAGCTGTCAGAGCAGAAAGATTCTGCAGTACATTAGCAATTTAGAAAAGTTGCAGGATTGTTGCATGTGTAGGAGCACAATACACACACTTCTACCAGGTTCAACCAATCGATGTGGGCAGCCCTAGTCTACTTTCTTTACTCTAAGTTCTCCCCAACTCAAACCTGTCTTTATGCATTATCAGCTTATTCCTCACCATGTGTCTCTTGCTTTATGCTAGTCACACACCCTGCGATATCACTTTGTGTGTGGTTCCAAAATAACTGCGATCTCTGAAAATGATCCTAATTAAATTAATTACATTATTAATGGATATGTTGGTAAAAGTGGTTGAAAATGTATTGCTTTTGCGTATGGTGATCTGCTCACCTCACTAACAGGTATCAGTAACTCAAGAAGTTAACTTCTGCTTGGGGTGGATCTTAGAGGCTTACCAACCTTTCACCTTCAGCTAATGCAGTACAGTAGTGGCACTCTCGCTATTGTCAGTCCTTAGGACCCTGAATAGAAAGGATCCTCCTTTATACTTTCTGCATGGCCTTACATTTTTTTTATATACGAGTCTGTCACCATGTCCTCTGTGATGGAGACAGAACAATGTACCATGTCAGACGAAACAGAGCAAGTCTATGCAGTAATAAATTAAATGAGTGACATTGGCAACAATCACAATGCCGACATTAAATGAGCAATACAGCTGCTGGACCTGCCGACACAAGACAGTGTTAAAAAAAACAGTAATAAGAGTAAAAACTATCCTCCCTCCCTCCCTCCCAAAATACCAAAAACTTGTGCTAACAGCGTGCTCTACCCCGCTCCCTAATCAGATTAACCCTAATGCTGCCGGCCCAGTGCTAGTACTAGCAAAATCTAGCAAAATCTTCTTATTTTACAGCTTGACAACACCAAAATAATCCTCTGGAACAGGCTTGGCAACAAAACAAATCATAGAGACGACACAAACTTGCTTCTGTATGCAGAAACACCCACCACATACTAAAAATATGAAATACACACGGTCTGTTTAGAACCTAGAGCTTTCTAGCGCCATGCTGAGCAGCGTGGGGCTGGTTGGCATCATGGCAAGGGAGACCCAACACTCCGGGTTCTCCTGCTAAAGAGCCACCAGCCCCGGGTTTCACATCCTAGTGCTGGTTTGAGTAAAAGCGGGAGGGACCCCAAGCTTTAGGCTATATTACCACCGTGTCTGCTGGCTGCCAGCACAAGTTTTTAACACTGTTTTGTGCCGCCAGACCCGCAGGCATTGCTCATTTAATGCGGAAATAAATTGACCACCACTGATTCTGGGAGGGGGTTGGGGGAGGCGGTGTTAGATATACCAATAACATTTATTTTAAGATCAAGTCTGAAAAAAAATATTTATTGACTTTATTTTACATCTTCCTTTGCCTGCATAGTCAATACAGGATTTGTTTTTTATGCATCTTATTTAACCTTTGCTCTTACCATCGTTTTCAATATTGTAGAAGCACATGTGATCAGAGGCCAATAGAGGAAGGCAGACTGCCAGAAACACCTGAAGCAAGCAGGCCACTTTGTATTCTTCCTCCAGGGATGAGCTTTCTGTGAAGGAATGAAGACCTGTTTAACAATGGGGCAAGAGCTCCTGAAAGAAATTATAAAACTGAACTATACATGAAACATTTCCCTGGTCAGGCCCATGCCCATTAGTCTCATGTTTACGTACAGATTTCTGCACCACTATCCCAGTCTACCATATACATTCCTGCGCCTGGTCTAAAGCCCACTACTCCACTACCCCCGTGCCTACAAAATAGTTTTTTGTACACTTATCATGACCACTAGTCCATGTCTATGATATACATTACTACGACCAGGCTTATGCCCACTGTCCTGTGCTTACCATATACATTCCTCATGCTGTCAATGTATTATTTTAAGTCAGAATTCAAATATAGTTTTATTCACAAAGCATGTTCTACATGCTCTACAATCATCTGGCATGTGTAGTATGATCCTTTCAAAGTGCCATCTAATGGTAGTAAAATGTATTGCAGAGACTTTCAATACTACACTTTGGGAAACAAACTTGATGCAATGCGACATGTTTCCTTAACATGGCAGCACGCAAGAGATTGACATAAAGACTAGGCGTTAGAAGACACGCAGTACTTCTGTCATTTAAGTGGGTCATCCAGTCATCTCATCTACTTGAGCAGGAAGGTTCAGTATCCAAAAACATTTCACCGTGCGGTAACTGGAAAGTTGCTGTGAACAGAGTAATTCATCTGTTTGGAGTAAGCACCGGATGACAGGCCATGCGTCTGTATACACACACAGACCGCAGGATTGTCAGGGGGGGGGGGGGGGGGATTACCTTCTCTTGCTACTCATGCAACTCTTTCATTATTATATCATCCTCTTGTTTCACAACCCCATCTAAGCCCCCACAGTACCTTCATTTCATTTCATTATTTATTCCTATAATTTTACTTTAAATAGGAACAAAACCGTTCATAAAAATTTATTTTTATTACTGTTGCTGATTCAACAGAGATTACCTTAGGTCGGTGCACTCAATACAAACGAATCAATCAATCTAGTTAATCTATTGTAGTATCAATAAACAATAAACAAATTTGCCTAGAATAAAAAGTTGTTTGAAGGTTATGTTCGTCTTTGACAAAACATTGATTTGTACAGCAAAAGGAGAGACACATTATGGTACATAATACTAATTTATTATTTTCGACATCCTCAGATAATGATTTGTATTTAATACCTGTTTTCATGTTTGACAGAGCCACCACCAAGCTGGGGTCAACTTCACATGGGATACCTGCCGAGGTCGCCAACTCAAAAATACTAAGTGTCACCTAGAAAATGAATGTCACCATGTTATTGATGCATAACATTTGTAAACATAACATGTTATGCTTCGCCTGACAATCTATTCCATAAAACAATAACAATAATTACAAAGTTGAAAAACAAATAAATAAAACGCAAACTGCAAAAGAAGTATTGCCCCAGGAGGCCATGAACTAATTACCTAGTGGTAAATGCTGTAAATAGCTGGGGACGGAAAAATCATACTGTGCTATTGTCTTTGCTCAAACATGTAATAGGCTGGAATAACACCAGACTCAGTGAAACAGGTTAGCCTTAATGTGCTGCATGGGGATTTTTTTTTTACTGCCTAGAGGAAAATTAGTACATTATTATTAACTACTAGTGCACGTTCAATTACCCATTCATTTCACATGACTGTATGTTTTTAAGAACAACGCTGATGTACAATAATGGCCAAAAAGGGCAAGGCAATGGAAAATGAAAGGGCTTTTCCAGAGAAGCGTTTCTTCTTTGTTCTGAATGATGTGACAACATGCTGCATTGTTGTCAAGTGAATGGAACTATAGGTCAATATGTGGCAGAACTGTTCAGTTTTACATAGAACCGCAGGTAGAGTTTCCATTCTCCTGCAAAAAAACTCCCATTCTCCTCTTCAAAAACCAGGACACTAATATATTATATTTCTAAATGTGTAAATGCCTGCCTTCCTTTTGGATGCCAAAAGTAGTCAAAAAAAAAAATATCAATATATTACTATTTATTCAATATCAATATATTACTATGTAATTTAAACTAGGTGCCTCAGAGATGAAGATTTCTAGTGGCAAAAAACAGGAAACGTAGGAACCTTCAAGAGTTCAGGGTGCGTTTATGTCAGTGAGATTTGTAGATTGTATTATATTGTATCATATTATTGTATTATATATTGTACAAGTTAACCCGTGCATGATACTCATGCATTCTAGTCAAATCAAGCTACTTAAGGTGTTAAAAAGGTCATGCATTTGGGCCATAGCCCAGGCCTCCTCAGGGGAAGAGCGTTACTTCCCGACGTAAGCGCCCTTTTTTAACGTGGTTTTGTCCACATGTCACCACCTCATCATTCTTCTCCATCACCTCATCCTTCATTTTCATCGCCACATCTATCCAGATGTCTATCCAGACACAGGGATCTCTCTCAGCGGTCCTGATTATCACACTCCTCTCACTCTGTCACCCCCGGCAACCACCAACCACTCCCCACTGTCACCCCCGACAACCACCAACCACTCCCAACTGTCACTTCTCCTTCAAGAAATATATATATATATTTTTTTTTAAATCTTTATAAACACTTTTAACAATTAACAAATTAAATTAACAAATTAAAAACATCTTAGTATACCAAATTTCAGCCCTTTCTGATTTTTTTTTTCCACACACACTAAGAATTTAGTAGGTCAGTGTATAACTCCGCCCAGCAGGTGGTGCTGCAGCTTGGTTTTATTTTTTCCACACACACACAGACAGACTAACACACGCCACTAGACATTTATATTATAGATTGTATTATAAACTGCTGCCACTGCTTCCAGCTTCAAAGTGAAGGATGTAGAATTAAGGCCTCAGTCATTAAGGAGAGCAAAGCATAAAAAATTTGTAACTTTGCACCTTGGCAAAACCATGTTACATTGGAGGGCAAGGTAAATTTAAAATGTGGGGACAGATTTATAGTTGGGGTAGGGCATGTCATATACCAACTTTAAATTTCAGTGTAAAAATAAAGTTATCAAGTATCTGTATGTTACATGAAAAAACAGGCAGTATTTAAGTTAGGTACAAAATAATAAACTAATCTGCTCCCCTTGCATTCAAACATAGTTTGTCCAGGAGCAAAAGTACTCCTTTTGTTTGCTTTGCTCTCCTAAATGACTCAGGCCCTTAGTCCTTAAGTGTAAAAGTGTACCAGCAATCTGCACAGAATGGTGGCTGAACCAATATTCAGTATATCAGTTCACCCCAGTGGTCCCAGTATATTGGAGTGGGTTCCCTTTATTAATCTTTTCTATTATTATTATTATTGTTGTTGCTATTATTGTTATTATTATTATTTTCATCTTTCTTGATCCATCATAATAAAAATGGAAAATAAAATATTTTTTCTTCTTTCTACTTGCACAAAATAACTATAATTGTGGCTCTTTGTGACTCCCCTTCACCACCAGCCAAGTGTTTTCCAACACTGGTCACTTATGATTGACTTCTAGTTGTGGAGGGGCGTGGGGAATCCCAGCTTTAGCTGTGTTTAATGCCCCATCCCTATACCGGTACACTTATTGATCACTACTTGAAAATTGCTCTTTCCTGCTGCATTTAGTAATTGTCTTTATGAAACTTATAAAAGGGTGTCAGACTCAGACTCATCATCACTGTCTCAGTGTGAGACTTTAATTGATGTACCAGAGGAATTACTATAGTGGTTATTTTTTTGCCCACTGCCTAGTGGCTAACGCATCTACTGATCACTGTGAGAACTACTCTGTCCATGTTCTGTGACAAAATATGGACACTAATGTGTATGTGAATGCCTGCCATCATTAGAGGGGTATTAAATTAGGATTTGCGGCTGTGCCTATAAAGTGCCATTACGGTACCGCAACATCGAGGATTTCTGTGCACAGCTCTATGGGGTGCGCACAAAAATCTGCAATGATGTGGTACTGGGACCCGTGCGGCCGCGAATCATGATTGAATATGCCCCTTAGAATCTTAACAACGGGACAAAATAAACCCTGCCCCCTGTCCAACCAAACTCCTCCTACAAATGGGCACATTTTTGTAATACTCCACCTATTTTCCTGTTAAGCCCTAGTCCACGAATCAGGATGTCCCTCCAAAATCAGGACCATCGGGAGGGTATGGTATGAGTGTTGTGTGGAGGAGACTGTAAGCTCCAGTGTGAATGAGTGCAATATAAATATCTGGTAATAAATAATAAGGGGCAAAGAGTTCACTTACATTTGGATCAAAATATAAAAACACTGTTTGTTGTGGGGATGGTGATGATTATAACGGAGCAGTTAGTTTGCAATTTTCTTCCCAGCTCTTATCCCCAAGGCTGATATCCTCCCCTGATATCCCAGAATTTAGTGCTTCCAATACCCTTCCCCCAGGACTGTTATCCTCGGTGTGACCGATGATAGTGATATTATTACTGCGGCTGTATTGCTTAACACTGCTGCCAGTGCTAACAGTGGTGACAACAATGATGAATCAGTGAGTGTTAATATTGTTCATTGTATTTCTGGTGATTTAGATAGGTCAGAATCAGTCCAGTCTAGCAACAGTGATGATACAGTGATGATTAATGTCATCTGGATTGATAGGAATAGGGAAGATGGGATTAGATCAGAAGATGAGAAGTTCTGTTGTAGCTGCAAGGAATGTTCTTGAAATGACCTGGATCTATGCAAGTGCTTCCAGATCAATAGCAAAGTTGTTTGTTTAATGGCAAATACTAAGACGAGAGTCAGTTTGGATTCAGAAGTATCAATGATAGTGTTGCTTATTTATATATATATATATATATATATATATATATATATATATATTTTTTGCACAATAATCGTACACATTTACAATATATAACCTTTGTGAATATATTAGTAGTGTTCTTCTGACAATACATAACTATATTGTACGGCTTTAGGAGCAACAAAAAGTCATCAACATCTATAATGTCATGGACACATTCCAAGCTGACATAATAGGCAATTACAAATCATTAGGGGACTTAGCCGACTTGCTGAGAGATGCTGAGCTCAGCCTTGTGTTGTGCGCAAATAATAAGAATGTGCTGTAGCCACATCCCAGGAATAAATAAACAGGATCCCCAGGAGTGCGCAACATGTTCATGGCAAATAGACCGACAGATCCTAACTATGGTTCTGAATCTATTGCCTTCGCAGAAACCTAAGTTCTTTTTGCACTGCAAATAAAATAGATACTGGTGTATCGTATGTAGCTGTTATATTGCAATATTTCACAATCACAATAGCTTTAAATTCTTTAATTAATGTTTGCTGTTAACATTCACATTCCTATAGACGTCCATTTTGAGGGTCCAACTAAAATGATCACCATCTACATGTATAGCACCTGGCTAGGGCTTAACCACAACTTCCCCCCATTCCCAATATAAGTTAGGACCTTATCGTGCATGCTAGAAGTTACTTTACCATTTTTCCGTCTGGTTTCATCTAAGCTGGATGTTATATTTAAAGGTGCAGGGCTGGTAACTGGTAGCAAGAAAGTGTCAACAGGCTTTGTGTATAATAGCTAGGCAGGAGGAATCTTTCACAGCCTGAGAAAGGACGTGTATGGCCCAATTCCCCAGGGGCGCAGCATATATATAAACCATTGAAATTATGAAATGAATACTAGCTATAAAGTCCAGCATGTCTTATAAAGTAATATAGGAAGGGAGATCCAGCAAAAAAATAATGATCATAATTCATCCTAGCATCAATGGCTGCATATATGTATAAATCAATGGGCCCTTAACACATATCAGATGGGCCCCTAACACATATCGAAATTAAATACTAACTTCTTAGTGAAGTCATGTCCCCAATTATATCCCTAATATTGTCTTATTTCATGTATCTCTGTGTAAATGTGTCACTGGTTGATTAAAGGTAAAATTATTTTTTAAGAATTACCACTGAGTTGTGTACAGTGTAAGTCATAAAAGGCTGTTGTATAAACCTTATTAGCATACACACAGCCCTCTCCTAGTTACTTTATGGGATTGGAGGGCTGAGCTATAGAATCAGATTTATAAGGCCACTATACGTTATCAAGTATTGTCATATCCCAATAGGCCAATCTGTGTTGGGGAATAGGTCCATATTTCTGCATCCTCCCACAACGTATAAGAAATTGTGTAACTTTTTTTCTACTTCTGTAGGGTATTATTTAGCTAATTATAACTCAGGTTGATTTTAAGCTTAGATTTTAGATTGAGTTAGGGCATGGAGTGACCAAGAATTACTGTAAGAGTTCAGCCCTTGAAAGAAAACTGGTGGTGGCTGAATTTTGAAATTAATAGTAAGTGTGTCCTATAAAAAGTGGATTTTTCCTCCTCTGTCACCCTATAGAAGAGCTTGATACCCACTCAGCAAAACTAGTCTCACATATTTTGCTGGCCTCTAGATGTTTGGTAGGTAAATTATGGAAGCGGGCGGACCCCCCCCCCCCCTTACCCCCCTTTTATCTAAGATCCTATGTTTGGTTCAAATCACCTCCCCTCTACGAGATAAAAAAGACAAGTTTCACCAAGTCTGGGATCCCTGGTTCTATCTTTAGCATCTCCACCTCACCCCCTCCCCCCATAGTAGCCCCAAACCCACCCCTGAATAATCCTGGGCCTAGTGTTTTCTGAAGTCCCTAATCCTTTTATAGTGTATTCTATGTTTTATGAGAGCAAAACATGATCATCATCAGCTATTTATATAGCGCCACTAATGCCGTAGCGATGTGCAGAGAACTCACTCACATCAGTCCCTGCCCCATTGTAGCTTACAGTCTAAATTCCCTAACATACTCACACAGACCAAGAGAGACTAGGGTCAATCTAATAGCAGCCAATAAACCTACTAGTATGTATTGAAGTATGTAAGGAAACCAGAGCACCTGGAGAAAACACATGCAAACACGAGGAGAACATACTTATCTTTTCACAGCACTCACACATCTCCTGCTCCCTCCACTACTCTCGCTACTGCAACGCCTATCCATTTGAACTGGGGGGAGGAGTGCAAACTTGGACTGGGGGGGGGGGAGGAGATACATCATGAAGCAGAATGGAACCAATTAGGAAGAATTTTAAGCAGATCAAAACTGATAAGGGCAAATTCCGCTGGAAAAGCTTGCAATATTATGCAGGCCAATGTGGAATTGGGAGATATTTCCATAGAACTGTTCTAAAAACTTCACTCGGCTGTACCCCAACACCAGTAGAGCTATGGCATCAAAATAAATACTCTACTTTATTATTGTCATCTATTACTTTATACATCATATCGTGTGTCTGTGCATGGTGGGAGTGACTACCAATGTGGAGAACTTGGTTGGTTCAGCTGGGCACCAGGATTTTAAAAATGTAGCAATGTCCCTTGGGGTTGTTGAGAGGATTTTCTAAGTGAGATACTTGGTATTATACTGTATAATAATACTTGGAAGTTCAAACACTAGTAAAGAGAGTAGCAGATAAGACCCAGTTCACTTAAAAAAACATTTATATTTACATTAAGGCAATACAATCAAAGCCGTCTTAACACATGGGCACGCTAGGCAGTTGCCCGGGGGGGGCCCAACCAGCACAGGGGCCCCATAGGCTTGCCAACTTTTCAGTATATTATTCCAGGAGACTTATTCAGAACCTTCAAACTCTCATTATTAAAATGTTTAGATGGACTAATCACCTCAGTATCAGCTGTTATCTGTACATGTGATCTTGCTGTTGTGAATACATATCTTGACCTTGACGATAACAACGTATACGTACTAATTGTACATAAGCAAGATAAAATCAGCACACAATTTTTTCAAGCCGTAAAGCTATAATAAAGTTCTTCTAATATTTTTAACAGTCCATGTGAGGTGCCTCCCCCTGCTACTGACTAAAGGTAAATAATGAAAGAAATGGAACGGAACGCAATGACGTTTGAAGGCAATGAAGTGTTTTTTTAATGTTTAAACACTGATTTTGTTGGAGGTATCAATAAATATAAGCTTAATTTTATTTCTGTAAGTGGTTGTGTAGGTAGGGCCCCAGTGCGCCAGTTGTCCACTATCATGTATTGCAATATGTGAAACTAATTATATATATTATTACCCTTTATTTATACAGCACCAATTATTATGCAGCGTTTTATAGAGAACATATTTTTAACCACTCACATCTGTCCCTGACCAAATGGAGCTCAGAGTTTAAAATCTCTAGCACACACGCTCACACCCATACTAGGGGCAATTTTGTCAGAAGCCAATTAACCTATCCGTATGTTTTTTAGACTATGGGTGGAAAATGGAACACCTGGAGGAAGCCCACATGAACCCGGAGAGAACACACAAAATCCATGCAGATGGTGTATGAATCAGAATCAAAGCCACTACAAGACAGCAATGCTAACCAGAAGTAACAAGATGTCTCTGCTAAAATTAGAGTTCCTATTAGCAGAAGCACCTAGGAAGTGGTGGATGGTTTATTACTTAATGCAAATGCATCTTACAGAGACTAATATCTTAATTACTTGTTTACAAGCAGTTTTACTGTCTTTTTTGCAATTATTATTATTATTATTATTATTATTATTATTAATTATTATTGCTATTTCTGTTTCTGCTAATGCTAAGAGGAAACATGTTTATCTCATTTCATTTTGCCTATTGTGCAATAAATATACTATACTTAAAAAATTGTAAAGCAAGAAGACTGAAAGGTTGGTGTAAATCAGTACCTGATTGTTCCAACAAAGATTCCCATAGAAAATTGTATTTTTCCACTTTGATATGTACAAATAACATGTGTCACGCTGTGATTTACTACAGCATTGTCACTAGGTGGCTTTGATATACTATACAGTTCCATTGATTCATGCGGCGGTTGGTACTATATGCGACAAGTGACTTCACTCATCTCTGCAAGATCTCTTGTTGATATGTGGTGTCAGTTATTGCTTAATGCTCTCCCCATAAAGTTGTGGGAAAAGAAGCTGCCTGTGCACATCTACAACAAGGAAGCTCTCCTCAAAGAAACTCTGCATAAGGCAAGACAAGCTGTTTAGTATTCTTTCAAACTCTAGCCCCTGACAAGACATGTCTTGTGTCTGCTATCTCTTAGTCACGTCAAGTTCTCTCTCAACGCATCACCAGGCAGCTCACAGCATGGTATCACACGATGCAGGCAAAGCAGACACAATCCGTATGATTTCGCTGCCAAAAAATGCTGGGTCCACAACACAACAGTTGAAGATTTGGTTCTGTACCCTGTGGAAAAATATTGTTTTATCTCTAATACTTTGTCAAGTGCCAAATACATTTCTTCTCTGCTCAAGGAATGAAACACAATTTAAGGTCAAATGGTTACCTCAAGGGTGGCCTGGGAAAATGAGAAAAATAAAATATAACCTCTGCCTATTTCTTAATTAGTTTTCTTAATAATGTTCTTGAGAAATAAAACAACATCAATATTTGATTACTTTGAAGCCACAATAAGCTAAAAAAAAACACGACAAGGAGAATTTGTATTCTCTTGATGCTTCAGTGTTTTTTTTTACATTTTTACATCTTTAAATTACTCGCTGTAATAGTTTTGCATCATATTATTTTTAAGCAAGTTTTCAATGTCAGCTCGTGCCGTTTGTTCATATTTCATAGCTCTTTTAAGGACAGGTTGTCTTTGGGCAGGGGTGTTTTCTGAATGGCGTTGGCCAGTGAGAAGAAGGTTAAGGTCAGCAAAGCTGCATTGACCCCACTAAAGTGATTTTTGTATCCCCAGAACCAATTGGTATTATATGCCTGTCTATTTGCCTGTCTGACTGGGTCAGACTGTACTCATGGGCTGTGTTTACTTTGCATGGTATATATGCCAATATGCCAATGTCTTTGGACTAATGTACATGTTATACATAAATGCAACCACTTAAATGTTGCATTAACTCTGTATAGCTGCTATAATCAATCAACAATCATTGTGAATAATGAATATTTTTCTATTATTAAGGCTACTATGCATAGAATATTTACCACACATGTGATTTTTTACAACTATTTTATATAATTCTGTTTGTTTTTAAATAAACTCTGCATCAAATATGCACTTACTAATGTCAATGCTCTATGTGAATTACAGAATTTATCATTAGCTTTGCGGCAGGTCCCTATTGTTATTTGATTCATAAGAGGGGGGACACTCCTTTGTTTTTTCCTGAGCTGCATTGCATATATTCATCACATTTACGAGCAGCGCAATTTGGTGTTACTTGCATTTTTATAATTAACAGTTGTACCTCTAAGGTGTAGTCTAAAAGGCAGTTAGTTTACTCTGTCACTCTCTCTCATTACCTGGAGAAAGAAGAATCCTCCATAGGGAGAGACAACTGTTATTTGTTCATAAACTAAACTTACTGCAAATTATGTAACAGGAAGGATGTGCCAAGATGGTCACTGTCCCACCGTCCCTACCTCTACTTACTTTGGTATCACAAAGGCTACAGCTGCCTTGACACATGTAGTCTGAGTTGGGATAAAATATTTCCACACACAAGAGGTGCTTTTTTGGTCTTTTGCCCTGGCATGACATGTGCTTATCATGGGCATGAGATGGTACCATTGGTGGCTGCCTTACTTGGACACCATCATCAGCCTCCTCATTACCTTGTTCAAGTACAACACATTCATCATTTTCAGATCCACTATTACCCCACACACCCCCACCCTTGCACATTAGGAAGTTCCACAATAGCATCCTCAATTTATAGGTCTAAATCATCATCATTACTACTCATTCTCACATTTCTAAATGGTTGAATGGTTGAGAATTTTTGGAGGAGGCTGCTCTGAAATTGCAGTGTCAAATTCTAAAACGTCAGACTCACATAATGTTACCTTGCAATTCTTCAGACACTGCTCCACAATATTATTAAAATTTATACAATTGGATTTGAAAACAAAATGTTTTTTGGGGTGTGCTGCTCAGAGTCAAACAGCACCCCAAATAGTTCAGATGTCACTGATACTGATACGTGCACAACTGCCTCCAGGTTCAAACACTTTAATTTAAAAGCAAGAAATATTTTTTCGTCCACTTCTAATTATTTTACGAATATACTATTACTAATTACTACTACTAGATTTGTGCAATGAAATCATAGCTATTTCAAAATACATTGCCATCTTCTCCCTGTCAAACCCTCTACAACCCACTTTGTGAGCACCCAATTGCAGCAAACGTCCTACCCACATGCTATTAATTCTAACATCCCAAAACTCGCGGAATTGGACATTTTACCGGAAATGACGTTATGCCTCACTTTCAGATGCAAATTTGGCACGAGAAACAGTGTCATGACTTGGTACCCCAAAATTCTGATCTGTCTGATTTCTCCAAATCCAAACTGCTCATCTCTAGTTTTGATAATGAAAAATATACTCTCCTTTAGTTTTGATATAACACAGCAGATATAATGCACCTTCTCACATACAAATGGAAGTAGTAAAAAACATATTTTAATTCCCGGTATGGTGCCCATATTTGTCAGCTAAACCATTTATCGTGCACTGAATATTCACCAGTCTCTAATCAGTTCTGGTATTGAGTTTAGTCAAACCATCTTCTTCTAATATACAATATGAATATACCTTTCCCTTCCAAATCCTTTAGGAAATGGTTTTAATAGTGGACAGATAGACATTGCTACTCATTCTCACATTGTATGGAATGTACATTTTAAGAACAGAGATTCCATCAAACAAGCTTTATGGAGTCAGACATCTGATAAACAGCAATATCTCTTTCGTTATCCCCACACCCACATCCACATTTAATCATGTAGATATGTATATTATACAAGAGCACCTTATGGCTGGTCTTAGCATTTTTCAGACATTTTACCTTAATGCCTAAAAAAATTTTTTTATGTTTTTTAATTAAACAGACTTGCACTTCTTAGTTTTTGGGTTGTTAATAAATCGCTTTCTTCATATCCATATATCCATATCCTCATGTGAACCGTAAAACACCATTTTATTATTATGTTCTGTTTTAAGCTTTTTATTGTATATGCTAAAAATATTTGTGGAGATGTTTATAATGAGTTCATTTATTTCATTCTTTTCACAATTTATATTCTATATATTTCCATCAATTAGTTTTTGAATGATGTGATAATATATATCTATAAATTTTCATGTGTACTTTTCTATTACGAGATGGTCATTTGAGAGTTAAATCTTTCACCCAATTACCAGAAATATTACTTAAGGAATGCACAGACCACGGCAGTCATTACTCTGATGAAGTATTGTTGGTGTACGAAACACGTTGGGTGTGGCTGGTCTGTGAATGAAACTAGAAGTAACGTCCAGCTCTGATGTACCTTCATGTAATCACACGGCAGTGGAGGCTTGGTGAAGCACTCAGTATTGGGTACCTGCAATCTCTGAAATACTGCCAAGTCTGAGTCAGTCATGGGCAGGACTGTGGGTTATCCACAAGTGTAGCAGATGCTACAAGCACTGGAGCCTGAACAGCTGTGCTCACTTTGGACATTCCGGTAACTGATCAGTCTGTGCCAAAGCTCTTACGCTAGCATCCCATGATGCTGCAGCAGTGGAAATAGCAGAACAGAAGGAAATCCTCCTATGAAGTAGCCAAAACTGGAGCACCCTGAATCAGCCTAGCCCTGCCATAGGCAGGGGAGGGCTGGCAAATTTCAGTCTGGGGGGCAAGACTCGACTCAGCAGCCTATTTTACAGGTAAAAAATGCAGGTAGCCCAGTGACCCAGTCCAAGGTAGCCCTTCATGGGACCGACCCAGGGGGCAGACGCCTCCCTGCCACCCAGCCCAGCCTGCCCCTGGCCATAGGTGTCTTTATCGGATGCCACTCCATGGGCTGGATATTGCCATTGACGCATTGACTTACAGGCAATGCACAAATTGGTTTGTTGTCACTAGGATGAGTAGTGAACAAGCCTCCACACTTTTCATGGCACTCGCTGCTCAAACCATTATCCTCAAAATCGGGACTACCCCCGAGGTCTGGAAAGTCAATATCGCTTACCAGAACCTGGTGTCACTGATGTCATCAGACTTAACTAGGAGGAACACAAAAAATCCTGTCTAGTAACTTTCCTGGCCTGTTCACACTTATGTGCTGGGAAATGGGGTAAAAATGCATTTTCCAAATAAGGAGTAGAAATGCATTTTCCGTGAGCTTGTCATGCATTGCACTTCTATCAATAAAGTATATTGTACTGGTAGCACATATTGACAAATAAGTCATGTTCTGTTTTATCATTTTCAATGTGGCGTTAATATTTTCGAATGCAACGGTGGGGATGGCATAATTGACTCTTATTTGACATATTTTTAATGTGCTTTCACGCTGTTTGTTTACACCTATCTGCATTTTTTGCACTTTTCACAGGTTAATAAATACATAAATAGAGTCACTGGTGTGACCCCCACCCCCTCCGGCGCCAACTTTGAATGTAGCTTTTTAAACTTTAGAATGTGGCATGAGCTACATCCCATGCATTAACGCATGCTACTAGTGCAATCGGTTGTATTAGTAAAAGCACAACAAACATTTAATTGTTATTACCAGTGGAACAGACAAGATAATGTCGAAAACCATATTTGGAATTAGGGAATCAAGGCAAAAGCAAAATATTGACTTAACAGGTGACCCTTTTACTGGCACGCATTCACTAAATCCAGGTAACCTATTTCGAAGAAAGTGAGTCTACATCATAGCAGTTTATTTACAGCCCTGCACTCTGATAAAAACGATTGCTACCGCTCAAACACTAAAATTAGGTCACATCAAATAAGCTGAAGGCGAAACTAAGTGATGTGCTACTTCTCAGTCCACAAAAGACAAAAACTCAGTACGGAACAGAGTAGTATATTCAGTCCACCATAGAAATATATAATTGTCAGAACAATTTGACCATTCCCCTTACAAATTGGGTAGGCTAGCACTTGTGGGAGTAAGGATCCCGGGATACAGATCTGTCTGCGTTTAATCTGAGATGACTCTAAAATAAGGATGGCCTTGATTATTGTGATGATAAAAGGTTTGTTTAGAAAGACAACACATTTTTTGACACTTAACGTATTTAGTGGCACTTAAAGTGCCACTTAATCAGGACACTGTTTTAGTCTGTTCTAGTTCCAACAGGCAGGTTCTTGCTATGATGACATGTCCATACACTGTACAGGTCAATCCTACCATTACATGTGTAAAGATTAAATCAGTTCTTAGATAATATAGTTTTCTCCTGAAGTAATATAAGAGTATGATGATGAGTCCAATTACGGTTGTTATTTTGGTATATAATTACTTAAGTGAATACGGAGGGAACATAATGACCATTTTTGTTTTACATTACATTAGTGATCTTAATTGAGCTTGATGAATCTGGGCATCAAGTGGGCAGTGGTAGCTGAGCTCCAGTCCTAGCTATCTCTATGGATCTTTAGGAGTAGAGCGCTCTCTAGTGGGTGATGTAGAGTTTACATACATTGATGTGTATGTACTTAGGGTCATTTAGTAACCATAAAATTTACATGGTGCAGGGTGTTTACATTTTTACAATTGTACCAACTCATATGGATTAAAGCACTAATAAATGCACAGGTCTGTCTATATTCATCTACTTTGGGGGATCCTGGAGAGTGTAGGGGAATGAGGAGTGCACATTTCTATGAACAGCAGTAACAGTAAAAGCATCATCACACAATACTGTCTACTATCACATTTGCTCTCTGTAATTTTTTGTATTTGTTTATACATTTTTATTGAGGTTATAGTAGCAATACAACATTATTGCTCTCTGTATTTTTAACTTCCCATTTGTATCCTAAAATATGCTTACTATAGGTTAACCCATGAAAATTAGGCAACATCAGGGATTTCGTTATTTTCTGTGTGAAATATAGGTACTATAATGTAATGTTATACATTGGTATACTTACACCTATTTCTGTGGATTCCATACTGCTTACACCTTAATTTGCATTGAGACAAATTGTTCAAGTCAATTTGCATTTTTCTGACAATCTTGTAAAGTCTTGTTAAGTCAGGCCTTTAAAATAAAGAAGTGCCAATATTCTGATCCACATCCACCCAGCAGAAGATAATAGACTTAACGGCCACTATCATGATGTGCAAACCCATCCTTAGTCCTATATACCTATGCACATATAAATACTGTCCCATGACATTACTATGGTAGTCACAGTTTAGACTTGTACTTTACTCTCATTGTAGCTCATGCTGAGTTGAACATGCGCCAATTTACTTAGGTTAAATACAAATATTTGTACCGTGCATGCCCATAAAAAAGCGTAACCCTACATCCGTATGCAGATCTGACACTTACACCTCCTTATGGTGTTAGAGGCTGAACCTAGGAAGGAAGAGGCATGCAAACGCAGACAAAGTCCAGTTTGTGAACACGCAGAGACACAGATATGCCTGTCAGTAGCTGTATCAGTTGCGAGTGTCTGCAGGTTGGCGAAAAAACTCCTGGTGGTCATGACATTTGCCAGCAATAGCTAGCTTCTTCTGATTGGCTGATGATGCTTATGACCTGGTTGACTGTAAGTGTATCTGATGTATGCCTGACATGAACCAGGAACTGGTGCAGAGCTGGATGCGCGTAAATACTCTATTTTTACGTTCAGCTTTTAGAGCTTATTTTTTTAGGCATATCCGTCCAACTCTGCATGAGCCCCACTGTGCGCAACCCAATTTGCAAGCCCAGGTGACATGCCCAAAGAAACTGTTAGGGTTTGCTTATAGACCCACAATACATGCATAACAAAATCTATTGTGAGAAAGGGATCTGAAACTGTCCAGAAACATTTCTTGGGGTATATTTACTAAACTACGGGTTTGAAAAAGTGGAGATGTAGCTTAGAGCAGCCAATCAGAGTCTAGTTATCATTTATTTAGTACATTGTTCAAAATGACAGCTAGAATCTGATTGGTTGCTATAGGCAACATGTCCACTTTTTCAAACCCAGTTTAGTTAATATACCCGCTTGTCTTACACCTGACAGCGGTTTAGGACACAGAAGATACCTACCTCTATCTGTGTCCAGTGTTTGAAACCCTTTCCCATCTGTATTTCTCTGACCATTTCCCTATTGATGCATATCACTGTTCAGCTCTCCATGGTAAAATAAGTGAACATAATTGATAGTTTTACAATGAAAGCAGTAGGAGAAGTGGCGATATGGCATACCACCGTATACCAGCCCCCTTCCACCACTGACTACAAGCATGGCATAACCTTAGCACCTTGTAACAACATCAACAAAGTATAGATTTTCTTTTCTTTTACACGTACCTTCAGATCACTACATAGCACTGGATGCTGCAGACAACAAAATCTGGATCCACATTAACATTTCTGTCCCTTTAAGAACATACACATTTTTCTATTCTATATACTAACCAAATATAATAAACTAAACATGTTTTACCAAACTTACATCACAGAATATATAAAGAATATTCTATCTCGCCACCTTATCACATAATGTGACATTATTTACATATAAATTATTGGGCGATCAGGAAGCACTTCAGACTATAAAACACATGGAATCAACTCCTCAATGTCTCTGCTAACCTCAGGCATGGATCTCAGTATAGGAAATACCTCTAAGCAGCCAATTTGGAAACACTGATTATGTAGCAGGTGGCTCATTCCATAAAACTAAACTACAATCCCTATTAGAAATAAACTGTCTGGAAGAGGTGAGAGGCAGTGTATGATGCTCTAATATACATTTCTGTAGTGACCAGATTGTGGGACACATCAATGTGCTGCAGTTTAATTGCAAATGTTCTATTAAATCTGTCACCAGTGTAAATTCCATCTGATTCATGGTACAAATATGCCCATTCTATTCACAGGAAATAGCTGGTGAGCAATGAATAATGAGGAAGTCACTATTCATTGGTTAATTGTGCATCACAACCAGTCTAATCCTAAAAATCAGTAAGGATTTTCAAGCTGGTGGGTAGAAAATACAACATGTTGTGGTGCTTCCTATGGAATTCTAAATTCCTGGGGCCTGATTCATTAAGGATCTTAACTTAAGAAACTTCTTATTTCAGTCTCCTGGACAAAACCATGTTACAATGCAAGGGGTGAAAATTAGTATTCTGTTTTGCACATAAGTTAAATACTGACTGTTTTTTCATGTAGCACACAGATAGCTTATTTGTACACTGAAATTTAAAGTTGATATTTGTGTGCTACATGAAAAAACAGTCAGTATTTAACTTATGTGCAAAACAGAAAACTAGTTTGCCCCCCTTGCATTGTAAATGGTTTTGTCCAGGAGACTGAAATAAGAAGTTCCTTAAGTTAAGATCCTTAATGAATCAGGCCCCTGATATGTATATCAGGAATATATATATACAGTATATATAACAAACATTGTAAGCGCTATCTGTGCTATACAGATGTGTTATGCACCCGATCCTTTCAGGGACAGGCCGGGCTGGGGGGCAGGGGGGCATTTGCCCCTCAGGCCAGTCCCTTAGAGGGCTACCCTGGACTGGGTCACCTTTTTTTTTTTTTCTCTTAAAAATATTTCTAATAGGCTGCTGAGTCGAGTATTGACCCCCAAGCTAAAATTTGCCAGTCCTCCCCGGGATCCATTAAGTATACATATATACACATATGGGAATGAGGATATGGTGATTTCCAGAGTAGTTTTTTTTCTGTAATTAGATCACGTAAAATGTACTAAATATAATTAAAAATGACAGTCTTGTTTCACTACTTTGCCCCAGATATCCCCTTCTTATTACATTGTTTAGCTGTGCTCTTCATCATAACTGTCCTCATCTGTCCTACTGGTCTTTATCTCTGAGAAGCAGTAATTTGTCCTTCCTGGTTTTCAGAACTCTCTGTATAACCGGTTTCCAGATAAGAAGTCTGATATGAATGTACATATTCATGGGCATACACACAGTGGCTGTAAGAATGATTCACTTGTTTTGACATTTTTATATTTTATTCTGAATATTACAATACATCATGAAGTCAACATGGATTTATTAGGGAATTCTTACTGCTGATGAATTCAAAATACTCTGTGATTTCAAATAAAAGAAAACTCTCAAGCTTTTTCTTAATTAAATACAAATAAAACAAATAATAACAATTGATTACATAGGTATTCACCCATTTTGCTATGATACAGCTAAATAAACCCTGGCACAGTCAGTTGTCTTTAGAGGTCACATAAATAACTAAACAAATAATATATTAGCATTTATGCACTCATTAATCTCTCTTCTAGTATTCAATAAAATCAATTATGTGAGGAATCAAATATAAATGTCTAAAATAGATTTCTAATTTCTTATATATAAAAATCATTGGTTCGTTTGTCTGTCCGGTTATGCATTCAAACACCCCTGCACGATTATGATGAAACCAATGCAAGCTGGTCCAATTGGATCCTCGCCAGGTTATAGGGGGTTAGGGTCCCGGTCGGACCTCCTGTTGGTGTACGCTGGACAGAGCTCTTTTCCCCGGGGTGCCCTTTTTGAGCCTGCATTCGGACACCACTGCACCAATTGGAATGTAACCAACGCGAGCTGGTCCAGTTGGATCCTGGCCAGCTTTTAGGGGGGTCCCGGGTGGACTTCCCGTTGGTATATGCTGGTATTTGCTGGGCAGAACATATTGCAATGAGACTGGAATATGAATTTGTTAAGTCACTTATTAGTTAAACTATTAGTGTTAGATAGAACCCAAACACTGCAGAATAGAGATGAGCAAAACTGTAAAATATTCACCTTGTTCCTCATTTGCCTGCATATTTTGCCAGAGGAATTTGAATGTGGGTATGAGTATGCTCTGGCTATACGTTACTTGCTGTATGTAGACAGAACACAGTGCAGGATACACACATGCATATGTGCAGTATAAAGTCCCATCAGAACGCATGTTCTGTGCTATCTAGTAGCACGCATACATGTCACTATTAGTCGGCACTTACACCTGCCCTGTTGCTGGTGAAAATTATACGGCTAAAAAACATATACTTAAGACATACCCTGAACTTGAATCTCCTGCATCTGCGCTAGCACACCGTCAGCATGCCCTTACTGTACATTGCCTTTGCCCCTTCCCACCCCCATTCCGCCACTCAAGTCGTAGGCAGTTGTGTCAATTACATCCGGACATGAACTGAACGCATTCGCATTCATTGGCACCCAGCCCTTCCTATCTTAGGATGCCACCAAAACCATTATCCATGAACTCAACATATCCTGTCTTGATTACTGCAACCTTCTCCTCACCGGCCTCCCCCACTCCTACATTGCCGCCCTTCTCTCTATACTCAACGCGGCTGCGAGACTTATCTTCCTTTCACACCACACTTTTTCTTCTTCCCCACTCTGCCTTGCCTTACACTAGCTCCCCTTCTCCTACAGAATCATTTTCAAACTCCTCACCCTCATCTACAAGGCCCTATCACACTCTGCTGCCCTTTATATGTCCTACCTCCTTTCCATTCACAGCCCCTCCCGCTATCTGCAATGGCCAATGACCGTCGCCTCTACGCCACTGATCACCTCATCCCACGCCAGAATCAAAGATTTCTCCCATTCACTGGAACAATCTCAAACATTCCACTCGACTGTTCCCTAATCTGTCCTCCTTCAAACGGGCACTTAAAACTCATCTGTTCCTCAAAGCCTACCAGATATCCACCTAAACATCTCCATGTTTGATCTCCTCTTTCTTCTCCTGTCCCTGTCCTTGCTCCTCTTGTGCATGATCCACTCCACTGACTCACCATGTGCCTGCAATCTATTTGCCCTCCCTTTAGTATGTAAGCTCTTGTGAGCAGGGCCCTCTTCCTTCCTGTCTTTATACCATTTCTTCTCCTTCAACTTCACTGTACTTGCTATGCTTGGAGCTTTTGGAGTCTTGACATTACTCATTTATTGTTTTGTAATGTCTTACCCTGTAAGGTCCACTGTTTGTACTCTGAACGGTGCTGCGGAAATCAAAAATAAAAGATAATAACAATAATAATAATAATTGGCGTAAGTCCTGTTCCGGCGCATGAACAGAGCTATTTCAAGATACATCACGCAAATGGACTTCCATTCGGAACTCAAGTTTTGTACTTTTTTGACATATTGCTGATTTTACATTTCTCCAGGATGTTCCTTTATAACTCAGTTTTCCATTTGCATATTCACTGTAGTGGAGATGGATATGGATATGGCTGCCACTGCAAGGTGGATTTTCTAACCTGGAACACGTGCATTTTAGCTCTGAAACTTGTTCCAAGGAGAGTGAAACCTGATCTTTTGCCCAGAGCCATTCAGTAAGGAATCTCCACAATGGTCATATGATGACAGAGAAAGGGGGAGTAGGGCGCTGTGATATGAATGATCATGCTGAAAGGAATAGAATTCCAAAGCCTTTCTGTTCACTACATCATATATTGTGCGACTGTGGATGACATGGTAGACACATGATACTTAGCAAACTGTCAATCCTTTACAGCAGCTTGAAGAACAAAATATGAAAAAAAACACAATGGGGCTCAATTATAGTTGGACATACATCAGTTTTCTTGCGTAAAATACGCATTTCTGTACTGCACTTGCACACCAAATATGCGTATGCACATATCCTTGTGTAGACTTTTGTGTTTTGTTGTCTTGTGAACCTTTATGCCTGGAGAGGTGGAGGGCAAGTCTAGGCTGAGTACAGTAAGGTACTATTGCAACACAATTAGATTTGGACACATCTGCAAATACGCCTTTTTTCATGGGATTGCAGCTTTAAAGCGGTAATAAAAAAGAGCACCATATTTCTAAAGACTAATGAGAGTTTTTTTTATAAATGTCTATAAACATAAAACTTGTGTCTGTTCTACGCAGGCCTGTTCTATTAAAATAAGGTACGACGGGGGCGTGGCCTGACAGCCATACTGCACAGACGGAGATTCCCCTAGCTCTTCCCCAGTGCATCATAAATCTTGTGCCATTGGAGTCTCCAGGACTCTCGTGCAGCTTCTATAGACGAACAATATTGGAGTGCCTAAGCCCCATTCATTAGTGAACCTCAATTTTCCCCGGGGCCGCCCTATATACTAGGAACAAAATTCAGGCCTGGCTGCTGCATTTCTTAAACAGCCACTAAAAACTTTGCGCAGCAACGGAGGTGCTACGTCCTGCAACCTGGTGAGTGTGGGTCATAGCCCATTCATTCTACCACAGTTAGCACACTTTTATTTGGTCCTATACTGCTCTGGGCTCCTTAGGTCTCATCCTTCCTCCTGAGATCTTCCGGGATATAGGAACCAGACCCCAGACTTTGCCCTGCAGATTACCTGGGATTTTCTTCAATCCGTTTACACACGCTGTGCCTTCACTCTATCAGCATCCTCGACACGGTGCTTGTGGCATATTGCCCCGCTGCCTCTATTATTTGTATCACCTGTTGCTCCAGTACAGAACTATTCCCTATCACTCCGCTGTCATCTAGTGGTTGTTTTATGATACTGCACCAATTGCTATACTATACTGCATCCATCAGGCCCTGTTGTTCCCTAATCTGATTACTGGGACCTTTATTGCAGACACTGACTTTCACTCACTAATCCAGTACTGACTATGTGATCTCTTCATCTCAGCCTGGACCGAAGGGGACCCCTCTCACACTAGCCGATGTAAGTGTGCAGTTTCTCATTTTCTTTCCCTCCCCAGTTTTCTCCCTTTGTGCCCTTCTTCCCTTCATCTGTTACGGCTGACTGACTGCCCTCAACAATTTCATTATGTCCAACAAACCCAAAAAAATGACTTCAGGGGCCTCTGCCAATTTCTCCACCTCGTCCGGAAACGTCGGGCTCCCTGTCCTCTGCTGAAGTTGAGCTGGACCCTCAGATCCAAGCAGTGATGACTAAGCTCTTGAAAGGAGTTAAAGAGGCTTTTCTTTAGGAACTCTCTAAAGCCGTTAATGATTTCAAATTGGAATTGACCTCACTGGGCAATAGAATGGACACCTCGGAGACAAAAACTGACGACCTTTGCTGCTCTCAAACTATTTTGGACAAAGAACTCTCCCGTCTTCATAACGAAGTTGAGGCCCTGAAGGAAAAGCAGGAGGACTCTGAGAACCGATCCCGCCACAACAATATCCGCATCCGCAACATAGCCGAAGATGTTTCCCCGGCAGACCTGCAAGCTATTCTTAAAGGCCTTTTTCTTCACATCCTCCCGGACCTTTCTGATATAGACTGTCTTATGGTTCGTGCCTATAGGGCCATACGGGCTCGACCGGCCAATGGTCTACCTCCTCGAGACATTATTGTTCGATTACATTATTTTCACACTAGGGACCAAATCCTGAACGCCAATAGAGATCAATCTGTTTTCTCCTTTCGGAACATGGACATCCATCTGTTTCAGGACCTTGCACCTTCCACAATCCAAAAATGACGGGATCTGCAACCTGTGACTAGATTTCAAAGGCAACATAATATTCGGTATCACTCAGGCTTTCCGTTCCAGCTACAGGTCTAAACAGCCAACACTTCTCACTTCTTCAAAACTTTGGATCAAGGACAAGACTTACTGGCTTAACTGAAAATTCTCCCCGTGACATCAGCCTCACAGTCCGGCTCTCCGAAAGTCCAATGTGCAGTGCCTGCGCAACCTGACTGGACCCGTTTCTCCCGTCGCAAAGCCGTGAGCTTATTGTCATTGTTCTTGATTTCATCTACATTTGTTTCCCCATGTAAAAGGACCACTGTTAAATTCATATTTGTCCTTTGATATTTCTAACTCGGTTTGACTTTTAGCTGTCCCAAGCTCTCCTGACCTCCCATGGAGGGACGACCCTTGTTCCTCTCCCTTTCCCTTCCTCTTCCCTTCTCCCTTCCCTTCTCCCTTCCCTCCCTTCTTCCTTTCTCCCTTCCCTGTCTCACTCCTCCCTTTCCCCCTGGCACCCCCCTCCCTTCCCCCTTTCCCTTCATGCATAGATTGTTAAGTTTGAGTGCTAAAATGCTGATATTTACGCACACTGTTCATCGGTTAGTTAACATTGTTGTAACCTTACTTTAAGATTTATTTGTGGGTCTCCGGTCCTGGTTACCTCTCCATTCAGACACAGGACCACCCCCCACGCACCCTACGATATTGTCTACTTCTATTTGTATTCAATTTTCACTATATTTATGAACCCTTACTTGGTTCCTTTGAAGCAGGGTTCTCGCCCAATTTGGCTCTTTGCTTTTCTTCCTTCTCCTCTTTTCTCCCTTTCTTTTCTGTCTCAAGGACGGGCTATTTATTTATCTCTTTTTACTCCATCACTAGTCATACTGTCAAGAACCGGCTCCCTCCCAGCGACATGGCCTTAAAAATCTTCTCGGTCAACGTCAATGGTCTTAACACCCCACGTAAACGCACAATGCTTCTGGAACCCTTTAGGAGAGAAAGAGTGGATATTGTTTTTCTCCAAGAGACGCACTTCACTGGAGTCCACTCTCAACTCCAGGGTAAGCAGTTTTCTCAGACTTTCTTTGCCTCAGTGGACTGCAAGAAGAGGGGAGTGGCTATTTTGATCCATAACAAGGTCCCCTTCCTGCACTTCCACACTTATGCAGAGGATAGTTTCCTACTGTGGGTGGTACCCTTCGATCTGCCTCTGTCACTCTGGTATCAGTCTATGCCCCGAACCAAAAGCAGAAGCCTTTTTTTTACCAGACTCTATAAGTGCATTGAGCGGGTGGCGCAGGGACACATGATATTGGGTGGTGACTTTAATGTGACCCTTGATCCCATCCTGGACAGGACTTTCCTCACCTCCTGCTGCTCACTCATCACCCCATGTATGACTCCTGGCGATTCTACAACTCCGATGCCAGGGACTACACTCACCTCTGTGCCCCTCACCAACTCTACTCCCGTATTGACATATTATACGTCTCCCACTCCCTCACTCCTGATGTGTCTCAGACGGGTATTACTCCGCTCTCCTGGACTGATCACTCCGGGGTATTCCTCCTTCTCAACCTCCTTAAAACATCACCTTGATGCCTTGATGACTCCCTCCTGATTAACCAGTCCATATTTTTAGATCTCAAAAATTCAATCTCCAATTATTTGCTAGACTCTACACCAAATGTACCCCCAGGTGTTATCTGGGAGGCTCATAAAGGTACCATAAGAGGCTACTTGATTAGTCTGACTGCGGCCTCCAAAAGAGGGGCTGCAGAGGAGGTATCATCTCTAGAACGTAAAATCAAATCAACTCTCTCCTCTCCCAGCACCAGACCCACCATGACCCAAACATACTTTCTCAAATTACTTCATTGAAAGGCCAACTTAACTCCCTCCTCTCTCGTAAGGCTGCTCTCTCACCATGCAAAAACTCCAACAGAGGTATTACGACAAAGTCGATAAGGTTGACTCTGTCCTAGCTTGGAAGTTTCGCAAGAAAATGCCTTGGGTCATTTTGACAATATTCGTCACTCAAGAATGGGCGCCATCACATATGATCCGATGGCGATAGTCCACACGTTCTGGCACTTTTAACTCTCTCTTTACAATCTCTCCCCCCCTCCCTACAGGGAGTCCCCCTGTTACAAACATTAGAGGAGTACCTAGCCACCACCCCTCTTCCCATGATTACGCCATTGCAACAATTCTCCCTGAAGTCGGACGTTACCCTGACTGAGGTCCTGGCAGTCATAAAATTCCTTGAAAATTTCTTCAGTTCCAGGCCCCGGTTTTACTCCACAATACTATAAAAATTTGCTGGGGACCTGGGGGACCTTATCTTACCTCATTCTTTAATGAGATTTTGGAGGGGGCCACTTTTGACACTGTCACTACTAGAGCTGATATTAATGTTATACTGAAGCCGGGTAAGGTCCCTTCTTTATGTTCTAGTTATAGGCCTATATCACTTCTAAAAGTGGATTTGAATATTTTGGCCTCCAGACTGAACCCCCTTCTCCTTTCCCTCGTTCATCCTGATCAGGTGGGCTTTATTCTGGGAGGCCATGCCCCTGACAATTCATACTGGCAGGCTCCCCTCTCTACTTATGTTGTTCAATGCTGAAAAGGCGTTCAATCGCATCTCCTTGTCATTTATGTTCAGGGTATTGGGGGCGATGGGGTTCTCTGGTAAATTTATGACTGATATTTCTGCACTGTACCACTCAGATACAATCTCGACAAATGGTCTGACCTCGGCCCCCTTTACTATTTCCAATGGCACACAACAGGGCTGTCCCCTCTCCCCTCTCAGCTTTGCCCTTATAATAGAGCCCCTGGCTGCAAGGAACCGGGCCAATCAGCAGATAGCAGGAATACCAGTGGGTTCCTCTACTCGCAAAATAGCATTTTTTGCAGACGATGTCCTGATGACTATTACTAAGCCAACTACCTCCACTCCTCCTCTCCTGGATAAGTTAGGTCTAACTTATCCAGGAGAGGAGGAATGGAGGTAGTTGGCTTATGGTCACTTTTCAGGATATAAGATCAACACTGACAAGACAGAAGTCCTGGACTTTTACGTCTCCCCGGCTGACAAATTGTTGCTAGAGTGCTCGTTCCCATTTAACTGGCGCCTTCAAAAAATTAAATACCTTCGGGTATACCTCTCTAAACATCATCACCAGCTTTTCCAGACTAATTTCCCGCGCATCCTTGCTCAAGTCGAACTAGACCTCACTACATGGTTGCAACTATACATCTCCTGGATAGGATGTATTAATGCTGTCAAGATGAATATCCTGCCCTTAGAGACCCTCATGAATTTTGCCTGGGGGCGTGACCTTGGTGAAGCCCTACTGGATGAAGAATTGTCAGAAATCCATGAGAATGTTGCCTCCAGCTCAATCTGCGTTAAAATAAAAGAGAATGCCTATAAGGTGTTGTGCCGATGGTACTATGTACCCTCCCGACTCCACAGGATGCTCCCCGAATCTTCTGACTGCTGTTGGCGAGGGTGCTCCCATGAAGGTACCTTTTCCCCACATTTGGTGGACCTGTCCCAAGCTGACACTTTTCTGGTCCGGGATTAAACAATTGATTCATTCGGTACTCCAGATAGACGTACCTCTGGATCCTAAATTTTTTCTCCTTCCTCTGGGGGCGCCCTTGACGACTCGACACCAGAACAAGTTGGCCAGACATATCCTATCGGCAGCTACCTGCCAAACCGCAGCAGACTGGCGACAGCAGACTCCCCCATCCCTTCAGACTATTATTAACAGTATGGCAGGTACACAGAATGGAATACATGACTATTATTCTTAACAACTCATCTAAATCTTTCACCAAGGTCTGGGACCCATGGCTCTTGCAGGCTCGCTCTCCCTTTTCCTGACACTTCAACGTTACTAGTCCGCCTTTTTCCTTTCTCCTATATCTCCTATTTTAATTCTCTTCTCCACCCCTCTCTCTTTCTCTCTTCTCCGCCTCTTTCTCCCCTCTCTTACTACTTAAACCCCTTGGTCATTCTTAATGTTCTCAATACATTACCTCTGCATTGAGTTATTTAGACTCAATGCAGAGGTAACGTGCGGTGGTCGTACCATATGATGTCTAACTGTTTATGCGTATGCTTACTCTGCATATTGGTTGTTATTTTATTTGACCTTGCAAAAATAAATATTTTTTTAAAAAAAGAAAATAAGTATAGTTATATATAGTTATATATAACAAATCTTATACATTCCCATTTGCCCATTTGAGGTGTTAGAGGATATGAAAATGACCAACAGCTGATTATCACATTCTCACACATTAACTGCACAGTTTGTTTGTATCAATAAAAACCATTGTTTGTACAAAAAAAATAAAGTACGCCACTTCCCTGCTGGAAAATTGTGCAATGTCAATTTCATCATTACGCTGCAGTCTGAATAGTGTAAAGTTAATGCACTCATTTTGTTTCTATGATAAAGATAAATACTTAGATCATGTACAAGGACAGATACAACATACCTGAATGTCAAGGTCTGGCGTGACAAAAGCCTTTAGGAACTCAATTGGACCCATCAGGTAAGGACAGTGGTGGGTGAAAACCTACAGAAATAACATACAATACAAAGCTGTGCTGTTAATGAAATAATTACATATTATGATGAGCTCGTCCTGGCAATTACAACAATTCTATTACAATGGCTGAGTCAAGTCACTTAAAAACCATGAATTCATCTGAAAGTAATTCTTTTGTAATGGTCTTCATAGACTCCAAAAGCAATTTTTAAATGAAGCATCTATCAAAATGGAATTATCATTGTTTTGTTCAACTCTTATAAGAAAATATAATATCCTAACTAGCTACGATTTTATTTGTCATGTTGATTCTTACGTACTTGTTCTATTTTTATCTATGACTTTATATTTTATATGATTTGGCATTCTGACTAACCTGCGCCGCAGTTTTATGACGCCTTAGTGAATTGATGATGATGATTGCTTTCCCTGTGCTTTTATAATTTTAGATGCCATTAAAAAATAAAGGTTGTAAGATTTCACCTCCCCCTATTGTCCATCCCTGAGCCATTTTCTTTGGGTTCCATGGCCTATTATTTGATGATTAGGGTAAAACATTGGGGGTCTCAGCGTATAACCAGGAACTCCAGCAGCTTGACCAAGTGACAGGGGGCTCTTTTCCAAAGTCACTTGGTGGCACTTTTTTGAACAAGCCCATCTGAAACTTTGAGTACCACTCTGGCGTAAAACTCACAGAAGAGCTTCAGTGACAGTAATGGGCAAATTATATTCCAATTATGGGGCTATAAGGGCTTTATTAATATGTTGACATGGATGGTATTTTTGTTTTTCAAATAAAACGTGCTAGATTGCTACATTTCACTAGTTGTCTGTATTTGTTTATTGTCACTCACCTCCCTAAGGCCTTCCAGAGCCAGTGAACGGAAAGATAAAATCACTCCAATAATGGTCATCCTTTTCAGCAAGCTTTCCGGAGCTAATGAGATGGGAAGCATTAAAGCAATAAGGTTAAATACAGCTAGCAAGCACCACAGCAGCAATACAAAACCTTCACCTATAGAGCTCCTCTAGATTGAATCCCCTCATATGGATAGCCCTTATCTTTGACTGATGGGCAAGGTATTTATTTCCATCACAAATGGGCAAAATAGTAGGTGATATTAGGTTGGTTCCTGGTCCAGATACTGACTCTTCCTCATAGTCTATAGACTAGTGAGACACCTCTACAACTACACTAAGATGCTGGTGTGGAAGCACCAGGAAGTTAATATAGATAATGGCAGGGACAGTGCCCACTTAAGGCAGGGATGATCCCGACCCCATAGAAAATAACATATATACAGTATATATATTAAAACAATTATAACAATAACAGTTGTGAATAAAAATATGAATAAAAATATTATGTGAAGACCATGTGCAATTGACCCCATAATCACATGATTTAAAACGTTTTCATTCTTAATATTAATATGATAGAAAAATGATACACATGCCCTAGTAATGCATAAAACATAGAATCATATATGTATATATAATAGCACACATAGGGCCTTGTTTAGTGTAAATACAGTTAGAAGGTTCAATTTAGCACCTTGGCAAAACCATATGCTGACTGTTTAAGAGTCAGGAGGGGTGAACATCCTAGTACAGCTCTACATCATAATTGTTGCATCACAAAATTGCTTGTTCTGGTTCAGGATTGCACACTTTGGGCCTGATTTAAAGTTGGATGCAAGTCCTTCTGTTCAGCGCAAAAAGCACTTTTGGCCAAAGATCCGTCTCAGGTTGCACTCCGACTGAGATGGATCTTTCCCCTGCTCCTCTCTGTGCTTAGAGAGCTGGAACAGGGGAGGCAGTGGCCGAGCCTAGCAATGTAAAGGCGTGTTCACGCTCTTTACATGCTATTTTGAGTTGAAAGCAACTGCAGATAGGTCTCTAGGAGACGTATATTTTGCGGGTGCTTTCAGCTGGTGCAAGAGACCTTGATGTATTAAAAAACAAAGTAATAAATAATTTAAAAAAAAAAAAGTGTGCATCCCCTCCCAAACAGCATAACCAACCCTTGTGCTGTTTTATTTTTTTTTTACATTTTTTTTTATTTAATTATCTGCTTTACAGGGCGCTGTCCATGATACACTACTTTGCACAGTATTCTAAGTCGCAGGGATCTAAAGATCTGCGCCATTCTAAATACTGTGTAAATTACGGGATGCAATTTACAATGACGATTTCAGTGTAAATTGTGTCCTACTTTAAATGAGGCCCTTTACCTGGATCTGCTCCTAAATCTTAATGAGGCACAATATGAGAAATGGGGAAATCATGAAACAGGGTGCACAGGATAGGGTACGTTCAGACATACAGATTTTCTCTCCATACCCAGAAGCAATGGAAAATCAACTAGTCCTCATTTTCCACACCCGTACCTGGAGTGTTCTCCAAAAAAATGTTTATAGGCATTTATAAGCATTTTTGTTTTGTATTCTATCCATATCTAAAAAACCCATCTTGACATATATTTACTGTAGTAGAAAAAAAGTTGCAATTACCCATAACAACCAATCAGATCTAAACCTTTGTTTTTAAAACTGTACCAGAAAATGACAAAATATATTTGGTTGCTATGGGTTACAACACATCTTTACAGTTAGTGCATCATTTTCCATAAATATCCCTACTGTATCAAATTCTAAAGAGCACTGATTATGAGAAACCACCAAATAAAAAACTATAAGGAATGTCTGTTCATTAAAAACAGCAATGTGTAGGAACATCTGCTGTATCGATTCCCTTGGCAGTAGGAATATCCAAATGTAACTTACAGGTCAGCTTGGGTAACAGTGCTGGCATCAGCTCGGGATTGCTGAAGTTGGATCTGATTTGTACCAACACATCCATATTCTCCACAACAAGTTTCTGGAAGAGAAACAAAAGCCATATTCTAGAGTCTCTCAATATATGCTCTGAGATGCAGCTTATGGCCTGTGGTAGATGGAATTCTATATATACTTTTATATTCTTTATATACTTTTAAGCATGCATGTAAAATAAATATTACAGATAGAACCATGGTTTTATTTTATGTGAGCATAATGTTTGTGAGATAAACATGGCCACATTCAAGTATTAAGAAAATATACAGTAAGAACCTGGTAAAAATAAGTGAAGCTCTCCAGATTGTTTATAAGGAGGTCCCAACGTAACAGGATACATTGACAGTGTAAGAGACAGGTAGAAGACATGGTTTTTGGAGAATATAACTAGTATTCTTTTAGCTGTGTTAGTGTGTTCAGAGGCGCCAAGAGGGGAGTGGAGGAGGTGGGTACAAAGAACCCAGGTCACCCTTGGAGACCTGACGGTGGCGATTGTGATGGGGGCCAATGGGGCTCTGGCCCCATACACCTATCCATGCCCCTCTCTGAGACGGATTATGGACAGGGAAAGTGAATGTCTAAGACTAATAGCCTGTTGTTGGTAATATCTTGCTAGACTGTGTGCACGTCAACGTCAGTTTTCAAAAATCCTTGTGCAGCCCAGGAGGGTGGGTAGTCCAAGAAGCGGCCACACTGGGGCTCAAAATTCCTTAAAGCAGCCCTGGGTGTGGTGCAATAAATAAAGAGATTTAGGAGCAAGCAGGTTTAGATTATTTTTAATACTTTACTCATGAGTTGATTTGGATGTACCGACATCTGCAGGATACATTATTATTAAAGCCCAGAGGAGTTCCAGGGTAGGTGTTTCAGGACATGGACATGTAGATCTTGAAAGTACCCAATGTCTGTCAACTGGGCATAAAAAAATGGCACACTCCTCATGTCGCAGCTCTTATCAAGATCAAGACCTAATGCGTTACCCCAGTGATGGACACCAGACGGTCCAAGGGCTGCTTACCACCTACCAAGCCTTCATCTGTGGCTACCTGTCCCTTCTTTATGTCCGCACCCTCATTCTTTGCTTTATGTTCTGCTCTTAAAATACAAAGTCATAAGCGGTGCATCAGACTTGTGCACCACATGACCTTCTTCATACCACGCTGTACATGTAAGATCAGAAGAGGAAGAGGAGGGAGTGCAGTCTGTATAACGTGGTCTGTCTCATCCCTCTGCAGGAGACATCTGCAAACGTGTTTCCTAGTTTAGAGGACTTTTTCAGGCAGGGTAGTATTAGAGACTTGTTTTTAGTAGTGAGTAATCATTGATATTCTCAGTGAGGGCTCAATGGGGACATTTTGTATGTCTGAGTAGCATGTAGGGAAGACTAAAGGACATTTTGGAGTAGATATGGGATTTGCTGGTATGTGGCCATATTGATGTTAGTGGCAGGTCTGAGTGTAATGTGCCCCATGAAGTATATCAGGCAGAGCTGTAAGTTCAAATTTTAGCACCTGGAGCGAAAAACAAAAATGCCGCCTCCCTAGCCCTCAATTGTAACCAAATGAACCTAAAATATTGATAAACTGCACCCCCTTCAGTGTTGCGCCCTGGGCGGCCGCCCCTATCGCACAGCCCTAGTTACAGCCCTGATATCAGGTTCCCAGTAACTATTTTACACTAACTGGATGCCAAGGATTGCTTTGTAGGGAACCTTCTTCTCCTCATTGGTTACTTGCACCAGCCAATAGAGAATCTGCAGAATTTGTTAAGCTATCTTTACATGTCTTAACCAACTAGTGATGCAAGAAAATATTAACTCTTGAGAGGCCAAGCAAACCAAACTATTTTCATGGCACCCTCTAAGCACATAGCAATAGACCTCTAACAAGCCACTTACAAGTAAACTCTCGTGGGGTGGCTACATAAGGCATTTACAAGGTGCCAGACAGCATTGTGACACTATACCGTGACCACAAGATAAAAGTAATTTATGCCTATATGAATTCTTGACAACTTGACAACCAATTCATCTGCCTCTGCTTTAGCACAAGCTTTTTTACACTAATACTCAGGATTGCTACAGGCTACGTTTGACAAGCAGACTTCTTACTTCTGCCATAGCATTAAAGAAGAATTAAACCTTCCAAACAAACAAAACATTTACCTGTGGTATAGTGCTTTTTATGTTCAGCAAAGTGTGTAACAAGATTACTTCACTGACATTTCAGATGTGTTTGCAATTTTATGTAGCGGAATTACAGCTGCCAATTCTGATGTTGTCTGAAAGTGGGAGTCTTTCCAAGAAGCCACAAACCCTTCTGCATAATTATCCAACCCCACGCATCTACAAGTTTCAGAAAGAGTTTGCACCATGAAGCTAAAACTACTGTATATTCTGCAAATTAACAGTCTGTACTACTGCCATGTGAATAAAACATTTTTCTTGCTCGATTCCCGCTCAGCAGACTATTTTTCTCTGTTTCAGTATCTTAATTAATAGCAGACGTGACACGGCCATTGCTATGCGTTATCATCATAGAATGAAGATATATAAACAAGAAATGCACAGTGTCAATACAGAGAGGGAATTCCCCAATACAAATAGGGGCCTATTCAATTCTGCGTAAAAACGTTTCCTGGACGTGGATGTAGAACACACTTTTGTGTACAAATTTCCACTTATTGCACCCAACGTGTCCCCTAATTCAGTGGACGTGCCTGCCCAACAGATGTCACATGAAAAGTGAAGGGTTTGTCGGGAAACTTGGACGCAAAGCCACATCATAGCCACTGTCCTCAGCTGTGTTCTGCGGATTCACTCATTCAGGTTTTGTGGAACTACATATTCCAGCATGCATTGGCATCCATTGATGTCCGTACTGAAACATGTAGTTTCAGGGGCAAATGCAGGTTTTCTAGAGGAGGGGTTTCCTGTTCTGTTAGATTAGTATCAATAAAAAAAATGCTTTATTCTTTGAAAAAGAACATTTCTTAATGAATGGAGGTTTTCACTTTTTTTTTAATAAATGTCATTTATTTTTTAAATAAAATATTTTTTTCCACACACAAATACAATGGGGTCAGAGAGAAACACGTGTGACAGAAGGTGTAAGAGAGAGGTATGTACACAAAATTGGAGAAAGAAACACTAAGGGAAAACAGAGCTCAAAGAGCCATAAGAACGAGGGCAAGAGACATAGGGAAGACACAAAAACACAGGGGGAGGAAAGAGTCAGTAGCGGGCTGGGGAAAAAAGTGAAAGTGAACGAATCACATGAGTAGATGTGGAGTAGGGATCCAGGATGTTTAAACTAACTGACCGCGTGCTGCATTCTTTATAGTAGTGCATGGTGCGTAGGAAGGGATTACTCCCGTTAGAGTGCAGAAAATTAGGAATTGGATGGGGTAAAGGGTAACAATGTATTCCTTATCCACACATGAAGCATTATAGCAGCTAATTGTATAGCTCCTATAGTGGATACATTGCTGCAATACACAGAGAAAGTCACTGCTGTAATACACCGTGAGAGAGACACAGCAACAGTACAGTGAGAGGCACTGCTGCAATGCACACAGCAACAGTATAGTGAGAGACATTGCTGCTATGCACACAGCAACAGTATAGTGAGAGACATTGCTGTAATTCACAGAGAGAGAGACACTGCTGCAATACACACAGCAACAGTACAGTGAGAGGCACTGCTGCAATACACACAGAGAGAGAGACACTGCTGCAATACACAGAGAGAGAGACACTGCTGCAATACACACAGTTACGGTACAGTGAGAGTCATTGCTGCAATACACACAGAGAGAGACAATGCTGGAATACACACAGCAACAGTACAGTGAGAGGCACTGCTGCAATGCACACAGCAACAGTACAGTGAGAGGCACTGCTGCAATGCACACAGCAACAGTATAGTGTGAGAGACATTGCTGCTATGCACACAGCAACAGTATAGTGAGAGACATTGCTGCTATGCACACAGCAACAGTATAGTGAGAGACATTGCTGCTATGCACACAGCAACAGTATAGTGAGAGACATTGCTGCTATGCACACAGCAACAGTATAGTGAGAGACACTGCTGCAATACACAGAGAGAGAGACACTGCTGCAATACACACAGCGACGGTACAGTGAGAGTCATTGCTGCAATACACACAGAGAGAGACAATGCTGCAATACACACAGCAACAGTACAGTGAGAGGCACTGCTGAAATGCACAGAGAGAGAGAGACACTGCTGCAATATACACAGTGACAGTACAGTCAGAGACAATGCTGCAATATACACAGTAACAGTACAGACAGAGACAATGCTGCAATATACACAGTGACAGTACAGTCAGAGACAATGCTGCAATATACACAGTGAAAGTACAGTCAGAGACAATGCTGCAATATACACAGGGACAGTACAGTCAGAGACAATGCTGCAATATACACAGTGACAGTACAGTCAGAGACAATGCTGCAATATACACAGTAACAGTACAGTCAGAGACAATGCTGCAATACACACAGGGACAGTACAGTCAGAGACAATGCTGCAATATACACAGTGACAGTACAGTCAGAGACAATGCTGCAATATACACAGTGACAGTACAGTCAGAGACAATGCTGCAATATACACAGTGACAGTACAGTCAGAGGCAATGCTGCAATATACACAGTGACCGCACAGTCAGAGACAATGCTGCAATATACACAGGGACAGTACAGTCAGAGACAATGCTGCAATATACACAGGGACAGTACAGTCAGAGACAATGCTGCAATATACAAAGCTGCATTACAGTGAGAGGCACTGCTGCAATACACACAGAGGCAGCACTGCTTCTACCACTCTATTTGTATACTGATCTTAAACTATAGCATAACACCCATATACAATAGTTATCATGATATACAAAAAAAAAATCATATTATTTGGAGAACTAGAACAATGCCCCTCTGAGCCATACTTCCACAAAGGAACATCTTAAAAAATATGGATTTGTAATATGGATTTCTGAATTTTATAAGGGACATTTGACAAGTTATAAATAAGGTGGAGAAGTTTTAGTGTCATAATTGGAATTCAAAAATCCATATAGTGACTTATTACATTCAGTGATAAACTTTATTTTGCTGTTACAAGGTGTTCTTTAGGGCATTTCGGCTGAAAACAAACACCGCATCTTGTGTCATAGGGGAACAGTGTTTCCCATTGTATGTATGATATTACTATATGGGCTAAAAAAAATATGATACCACCCTAACAAGGAAGAATATATAATATCAAGCAAGCACCACCATATTCACTCATCTGTCAATCGATCTGTCATACTCAACTATGACCTGCTCACTTGTAACATCTTTTTTAGGTGTTCCATGAGTGATTACCTACAGTCAATAAAATAAAAATACCTGCACACCTGAGGGTCATCTCATTTAAACATCTTGTTTAGTATGACATTAAAACACAATTGCAGAAAAACTGTACATTGCTTCACTTAAACATAACAAAAACACAATGCTTTGCAAATAGCACTGGCACGTCGTATTGATCTGACTTTGAAACATTTTATTGATCTAGCACTTGTGATAAGAGGAAATTGCACCAGTCTATTGATCTTTCATTGTGCTCTGCAGAATATTTACAGTCTATTGATCTGCTATTTGTGTTATGAAAACATTGTCACATTCAGTGACAGGCAAGCTGTGCCTTTGTATCATGTTGTATTATTACGAATGTTCTATAGCAGAAAACAAACACATCACAGGCAATGCAAATAATTAAGGGGCAATAATAAAACTGGCATTCATTAAATTGGTTTGTTCACAACATGTTGTAAATGCCAAACTTCCAAAAAGAAATTAATAGCAAAAAAAATAGTAAACTGACTTTGTTAATGATAATAATAACGTTAACGTTCAATAATAAAAAAAAAACAGAACAACCAACAACACAAAATAATTTATTCCTACTACTGCTGAATGCCTGATAATTTAAGGTCCTAGGGAAATTGCTATTAATTTAATGTAACATTTAATCGAATAAATGCATCTAATAATATTATTAATTAATTGTTTGCTCAATATGTAAGACTCAGATCACCAAAACAATTGGCAATGTTATCAGCTAATTAGTGATGACATAGCTACAGGTCACTTTGTTTAGAGCAGAGCCAGAGGTAACAAGCCTGTGACACTGGGGGAGAAAACGCCAGTGATAACAACTGCAGCTCCACAAAGCAGCAATATTTATTCCAAGAATAAAATAGCCCTTTTTAATGCTAAATGAAACCATTACGAGTCTTGAAAACTGCATTTTTAAACCCGTTTTTGTAAATGGTCTTATAAAATTAAGTTGTTTATATGTTGATAATATTATTAATATTAGGCCATTAAAAAGCTGCATGTGCACTTCCAAAATAGAGATGATTATATGAGCAGGGTCATATAAGTTGCATGTAGTCACATGTCACTACTAAAATCGGGACCTGAGTTACACCAAAGTTTTCCTTTGGCAAACACTTTTTGATAACATATTGACATGTAAATTGGGCACAATTAAAAAGAGTAGTATTTTATTTCTGTTTCTGGTACAGTAATATGATTTCAATAAATCTTAATTAAAATATGTTTCTTTATTCAAAGTACTTTGCTTTTTCATTTTCTTCGGAGTAGTCGGCATAAACCATTATCTCAACGGAGACAAAGCGAGAGAGGATTTGACGAGCAGATACAGAGTTGAGGATACAGTAAGAGAGGACGGGAGAGACTGGCGATGGGTTACAGGTGTTGGAATTGAGGCTTAATATGAATCTGTCCATCCTCTTGTCTTTTGTAGTTCTGCAGTTACAACTATTACAGCTAACTGGTACTTAAACTTGACATGAATAGAGAAATGAGGGTGAAGGAGGAGCAGTGATTGTTCAAGATGTGGCCTAGATGTTACAGGCATACACATATGTACATTATTAAACAAAAAAGTGATACTGTCAAAGTGGGAAAATACTGAGAGATTGAAGCTCATATGCAGAATGTATATTGTTGACAATAAATACAGCTATTCTTTCTTGTATTTCTCTCTCATCCAGGTGCCCATTGTAATTTGAAATCTTTTAGACTTAGATTTTCTATGTCAAATACATGACTTACCTTTAACTCTGCAATCTGAGATGTCACGTGCCACATAAGGTTCTCACTCAGAAACTTCATCCCAAACGGACCAATCATCTCAGCCAAAGCTTTTATTTCTAGAATAATTGTAAAAAAAAAAACAACAACATGAAAGTAAAGAACATATGAATATAATGGGCAACATATATGTGTGCCAATATCAGTCAAATACATTCTACATTCTAATCTATAATCTGCTATAAAATGCCACTTTATCTTTCTAGCTTCCTGCTGTATTTTCATCCATGTATATATACTATTAGAGTTGTTCATTTCCATGTTCCTGGGGTATGACAGAAAACTGCTATACTCCCTGCATTGCAGAAAGCAGCTTTGTGTTATATCCCAGAACCACTCTGCCAAGGGGCAAACACAGGATTTGTAGAGGGGGGTTTCCACACCACGCCGCCAGTGGGTGTGACCAGCATGCGTGGCTATAAATTTAGACAGTACTTGGGTGCTCTCCAGCTCTTTCTATCCCTATAATATACATGGGCAATGCTGCGTGCACTACTGTTAGGTGCACGCAGCTCTCCCTTTCCAAGCAGAGCTATGTGAAGAGGTGGCAGGGTCCAGCCACCTCAATTATACAGTGCCCTAGGCTAGGAGGGGGGTTTCCAGGCACTAGGAACCCCCCCTGGTTTGCCTATGCTGCCTGAAGACATCAATGAAAACTGGGCTCGGTGTGTGAGCCCAAAACATCCAGATATCCTGACCAAAGTCAGATAGGGATTTATCAGATTTCCTTTGGGAGAGCCAGAAAAGGTGTTATAATAACATATGGAATAGATAGTTTTGCGTGTGTCGGGGGCATTGGCAGCCGCACTAATATGTTCCAATGCGATCTTATCATGAATCATCACCAAACACACAGGTGGCGCTTAGTCTGACCGACTGGTTCTGCTCATGCTGGGGCAGATTTAATCATACTAATATTATCATTATACAGAACGATACAATTATAACTTTGTCTTGGTAACAGGCTTAGAGTGTCTCCATAATAATTGAGAATATTTAAAACACTCTCAACTGTTTGGACAAAAATTTATAGCAAAATCTTTGTCCCAAAGAGTATCTGAATATGGTCATCAAATCAATGTATAGGATTTATCAAACACTTAAGGTACCGGCCATTCTGCCTTCCATTACATTTTAAAATGTTACTTATTAAGTCAGTTTTTCAATATCTTTTGCAGTTTGCATATTCAATCTAAGAATAAAACATGTAATTTTTATCTCAATGTGACCTGTCATCTCCCTATATAACCACACTGTAACATGTCAATGCATGATTTGTGTAGATGAATTTGTATTAAAATCATTTGCATTCCTCCCAAATGTCCTTATTTTGGCTAAATAATCCCGATTAACACCCTGATAGCCAGTAGCGTAGTCACAACTGCTAGTAATGTTGGAAGCTGTGCCCAACTGAGGTGAGCGGGTGACATGTGCACCTGACACTTTAACGTCTTGCAATGCAAGGGTGTTTTTAAGAGAGGGGGTTGTGAGCAGCGTAATACTTAAGAAGTACTATACCAAACCCCTAGGGGGACGTGGCATGCCCCAACATGACACAGGCACACCACCAGTGTACAGCGCCCATGCTACTTTTTGCACACAGAATGGCCTGATTTGCAAAGTTGGGAAGCATGCAGGTTAAATGTTATATAACAATGAATTTTCTGGTAGAACTAGCTTTAATTGCTGTGATTTCTGATAGTCTCCTGGAGTTCAATGAGGAATAAGTTGAATGTATGAATTATGTTCCATAATGGTGCATTTGAGACAGCAATCGTCCTGCATCAGACAGAACCCTCACATCATTACGCTGTGCTGCTCCTTCCACGGTCAGTCTGAGGTGTCCACTGCCTCCAATCCCCTCCTTGTATAATGTCACTGCCCCGTTACACATGACGATATCCTCATTAACATAATCACAAGAAATTCTGCACTCGCCCCTGAACTTCTGCAAATCTCCAATTCACATCTGTCTCCTTGTTTCTCCTTCAGTCTATCGCAATAAGTTCCATATTTATAATCAGCAGTTTATATTTACATATCTGTTTATTACAATATATGTTAGAAATGTATTTTCTAGATTCAAGATATTCTTAATATGATACTCCTGGTGCTTTCAATTCCGTGTGATTTCTTCTGGCATGCTAAATTGTCAACAGAAACCGCCATACATGCCAAACTAAAGGCCGCTTATTATTCTTCTACATAAAATGCTTTGTAGATAAAAATTCCCCCATCAAGATCCTTCTGCTAAATTTCCCATCTAATCTACAGTATCTGTATATTAAATTCACTAGTTACTGACTATTCAACCACCTTCCATCACCTATTGGTTTCCTACAAATGCTAATCATGGGCACATATCAAGTTTGCAGATGGTTTGCCCTACAGTGATCAGACCTATGTTAGAGGAAACCATTGATGAAATCAAATGTAAATAGGCAAAGGCACAGATAGGGACAAATATAAATATATATCCACCTTAAAATGTCAGATGTCAGATTTAATTTAGACCAAAACAAATTATATCATCATCATCATCATCAAGTATTTATATAGCGCTACTAATTCCGCAGCGCTGTACAGAGAACTCACTAACATCAGTCCCTGCCCCATAGGTGGAATTCAGAAAGAGCTACCAAAATACATATAGTACTAGGAATATTTTCCTGTTCACACAAATATGTAGTATGTAATCTAATTATTTTAACAGTTAACTAGTGCATTGCCTTATATTTGATACATATTACTTTTATATGTATTTATAACATTTATATTAATAAAATCTAAGTCCCTGATTCCCATCTTGCTATACTAAATAAGCCTTAGGTTATAATATTCTATGAGTTAATGTGTACTTGGTAATAGTTTTCATTCTGGTCTTGTCTTTTGTATAATGGGTTATAAAGAAAGTCTAGATTAAAAGAGAGAGACGCAGCAGAGAACAATTAAATCAGAGAAAATGCATTTCCCATCAGGACTGACAATACTGTACATGTGGTTACAATGTGACAGCTGTAATGAGTATTTGTACTCAAGGTCAATATTGAGCCAGTCTGCTCTCAGTAAGAGGGGAAAGCTACAATATTTCCTTACAGTTCAGCAGCGAAGGCATTGCAGGGCATTGTCATAATAAAAGTTCCATATTATTAAACCTGGTGCAGCTTCAAAATGTTAAATACAAGTTCAGACACCTCAACGTCAATCATAGCCTCATTTCTCTGCAGCCAATCTCATGACATCACTCTACCTGAGGTCTGACCTAGAGTTCAGGGGCGAACCGGGCATTGATGGGCACCATAGCAAAGTTTGGGTAAGAACCCGCTCGCTCGGCTCTGAAAAGAGCAGAGAGTGGCCCTATTCTGAGCATGGGCGACCGGCACATGCGTCAATCAGAAGAGTATAAAGCTCTGTTCTTTTCATATGAGGTTAGACTTGGCGTTTACACTTTTGCACAGTGCCCCTATTCATACTGTCCTGCCTCTTTGCACACCTAGGCTGACTTCTAGTTAGTGGAGGCATACGCTGAGACCAAAAAGTAGGTGCACATCTTGATGCAGGGGAGGGCTGGCAAATTTTAGCCCAGGGAGCAAGACTCAAAAAAAAATGCAGCTGGCCCAGTGACCCAGCCCAAGGTAGCCCACTATGGGACCAGCCCGGGAGGCATATTTGCCCCCCCAGTCCAGCCTGCCCCTGCGTGCAAGGGACCATTTAGGTGCTCCGGAGTGTTATGCAGTACGTATAAATGACACCCTCTGCATGCAAAAAAATTTAAACTGATTTGGGGAAAGCCTTTTGCTTGTACCCCTCTATGCCCTGTAAAATACTTATTTACTTCTATTGACCTCACAGTATAATGGGAAATGAAACTTCTAATATCTCTATATCATTCTATATAAATACATATATCAAATCAATAATTGCTCTGGGTATTGGAGGATCCCAGTGTTTGGTGATCCTTGAAATGCATTTCTCTGCTGGGTGATAGATTAACAGAAATTACTGCTCTCCCATCATATGTGAGAGTCTAATAACAGTAGACAAGAACTAAAACTCAGTAAAGATTGGAGTAGGGAACCATTGCTATGGCAACATGCTCTGGGGCAGGCTGCTCAGCTCACATACACGACTGCGGCATCCTGGAAGAACCACGGTTTTGCCTGTCTCTGCTTGCTTATCATTAGAGGGGGTGGGTAATTGTCTGCTAGTGATATCTGCCAGAATAGTGTCTTCCAGTTTCCTGAACTCTAGTAGGTTAACAATAGTTTAAGAGGAGATTTAAAATATTACAATGCTTTGGGAGCACACTTTCTACTTTTAAAGAAAGATACTAAAGAATTTAAAGTGAAAATTATTTTCAAGCTGGTCAGATACGTAGAAATCTAGTCATTGATTCTGATTGCCACAATGGTCAGATCAGTGAATGGACGCATAGGTGAAAGGTCAAATTGGAGATATTTGGTTATTTGGGAGGGGTCATCATAAGAGGACTGTATATACATCAATGTGGTCATTTGCCAATTAAATTATAAAAGCTGTCAGATCAGATACAATTACAATTTAGGAACATCAAGTCACTGTGGGTCCATACACACAATGATATTGGGACAATTCGATCTATAACAAGTTGGATGTAAGACTTTGTTTTATATAGAGGAGTGTTTAAAAACACAATTTGGATTAGTTGAAATTACTTGAGAAGTATTGACCACCATCACCTCTGAGGTTTTAGGTCAACTTGAGCTGCTAAAAAAACATTGTGGTGCTCTGCAAAAATAGAAATACCCTCAAACATCTCTACACTCCACTTATGTATAGATTTCATTGTGACAAAACAATTTTTTATTCCAATTTTTTGGTGCATAGTTCATTTATTCTGTAACAGGGAAAACAGACCTGATCCATCCAGGACCACTAATCATATTGTGCAAAATATGCTCACTTTGCAGTTCTAATCCATGTACAGTCCTGTAAAAGGGGGTACACAGTTCACAAATACGCCTTTGTCTAAACAGCACTTGCTGGATTTGCGGCACCGATGGTTGTCACATGATGTTTATGAAATCCCACTGAATGTTAACTCACTGCTACTAAGATGCGTTGTTAGGAGATTATGTGAGCTTTCCATACATGCAGCATGAAGGTAAAATGCACTCCCAATTCTTACCCTGACAATGCTCTGGTAAAAAGTCGGTCAAAGTACTTTTTCCACCTTTCATCAGAAATAGGCCAACCAAAGCCACGTTCCACAACTCTAAGTGGCTATAAGCAGAAATTAAATGCCAACCCTATAATGTTAAATATTTACATTTTGGATGACAGTTTGGCACAGTGGTTAGCATTGCTGTTGGTGTTGTGGTCATGGGTCCATTCTGACCAAAGTAAGATCTACGTGGAGTATGTATGTGCTCCCTGTGGGGGTTTCCTTAGTGTGCTTCAGTTTTTTCCAGCAGTCCAAAAGCATACTAGTAGGTTAATTACCTTCTGGTGTAATTGACCCTACAGGACCTGATTCATCAAAGAACGTAAAACGAACGCATTGTGCGTTTTTTTTAAAACACATGTATATAGGGCATACGCACGTCCGTATTCAATAAGAAATGGATCTGAAGACACAACTGCTGGTGAATACGGGTCTAGGTACACTCTGCTCTAACAGACAATACACTGCAGGATAGGTCCAGTCAGGGCCGGATTAAGGGAATGGAGGCCCCTGGGCTAAGGGCGCCTCCATTCCCCCGTGAGGCCCCCAATGTGAGACACCCGCCACCCCCCCCCCCTCCGTACCCCGTGAGGGCCCCCCCCAAGCGCTTACCTGTCACTGTAGTCCTCCGTCCCTAGCGCGCTGTAAGCTCCTTACTGAGGAGATCTCGCGAGAGTTCACTCGCGAGATCTCCTCAGTAAGCAGATTACTGAGCGCCGGGGACGAAGGACTACAGTGACAGTGCTTAGCAGCATTGATCGGGCTGGGGGCGCCCCCGCCCCCGGCTGAGGACTTTGAAGGGCCCCCTGGATGCCCGAGGCCCCTGGGCTATAGCCCAGTTAGACCTCGGGTTAATCCGGCACTGGGTACAGTACATAAGTGGAATATAAAGTCCCAAAAGAATGCACAGGAAAAAAAAGTTCAATTAATGTCACCTGTTAACAATATAGTAATTAATGACAAAATATTTAAAAATTATAAACCTGTTGTTTCTTCTTTTTTCCCCATGAAATACATTTACTGGGATGTTCTAATGCCTACTGTACGTAAAATACATTTTTACAGTTGCTCCTGATTTCAAACACTAGTTCCAGCTGTATACACAGCCGTCGTGCAAGTGATACGACTGAAAAGCATATATCTACGAGATGCCCAAAGCATGAATTGGACGCCCTTACTGTACATTGACTACATGTATACTCCCATTCCCCTCCCCGCTCTACCTCTGAAATCGAAGGCTGTAGTAAGGGACCTTAGCGGTGCAAGATGAATTGGTCGTTGCTGCGTTCTCTGACGTATGGTTAATTTCTGTGCATGCGCAGAGTGATTTTACGCAAAATATGGCATGTATCGGCGTTTACGTGTCTTAACGAATAAGGCCCACTGTGTGCTTGTGTATTAGTGGAATTCGACTGTAAACTCCACTGGGGCAGGGACTGATGGCAATGATCAAACATTCTCTACACTGCCTAATATGTAGGTGTTATATAAATAAAGAATATTAATATGTAAAACATGAAATTAAGACGCAGTGCTCACTCTAACTCTGACCTGCAATTTTTTTTCCCTTTCCATCACAAAAAAACTCTTACATAGTGTTGAAAGGGTGTCAGAAATGAGACAATAGGCTAAAATAACAATGCTATAAATATCAGTTATGTGAGCTGTGACCTCACTTGCCACGCCCCTGTATAAGAATTCACCAATGCGCTGCAATCATACATATAAACATATACATAGCAATCTTTTTATCTAGGAGACTGCAAGCCATCCATTATCCACTCAGGCTATGAATATTGCACTGTGCCAAAATGATGGATTTCATCTTGAACATGATGGCCGAATTCAGCAATCTTAGACATTCCATAGTTTATCAGATGTGGATATTTATAAAATAAATCAAAGCTGACAATTGTGCAATTTGAGATAAAACCAATAAAATATCCATTTCTTTTATTTGTGGTTCAGAAAATGTGTCTTAAATTGACGCACCTGAAATATCTGTGTACTCTTCAGCATTTAGACCTTGCTCCCTGCTCATTTCCGCCGGTAGATCCATAAAACATTTCATTCTTGGAGAGTACACTATTAACCCAGTGCTAGCTTGGCGAAGAAGACTTTCCAAGTACCTTAACGTAAAGAAAAAGCTAACATTTATTTATTTTGTACTAAAATGTTTAATGCAGTGAGATACATTGATTTAGTTGCCGGAATCAAAAAGATATGTCACTTTTTTCAAATGACTTTTCTTTGCAATCTATGTGTACAGGTACTCAAATAAATATACTAACCTACAAGTAAGTTTGGGTACAATTTATTAAATGACACCCATGATTTGACTTGGGTATAGCTATTTGTAAATAACTAAATGTGTTACTTTCACTGAATAAAACTTTAATACATTTAAGTATAAGAAATATTAATGAGTTAACACAGGAATACACATATAAATGAAAAGCTCACATGCCCAATGACACACTGCATTCAAGAACTATACACAAAGCACTGGTTCCTGCTTTGTACATAATCAGCAAATAGCCTGAGTGTTTAGGATACTCCAACTTCACAAAGATCATGAAGCTAAACACTGAAATTGTATTATAGCAGTGTTATTTGCGACAATACTATACTATATGAACTCTGTTATTAAAAAGCTAGAAAACCTAAAATACTAGTTTATCCACTACAAAAATGCATCTTATAATGTGCACAAATATATATGTAAAATTGTCATACCGTGACTGGAATAAACGTATCTGGCACTGTATCTCACTGTGAGATATGTTATAGTCAGAAAGGCTCCATGTAATATTCTTAAACACCCTTAATGACAAAAGTCTGATGTGCAAATGGAAAAAATGCCTAGCTCATAGTCAAACCCTTTTCTATCCTGCCACCAGTCATGATTCTCCCAAGACAGTCCAGATTTCCAGCAGCTGCATGGCCATCCAGGAAAGGTATGATCTTGTCCAAAAAGTGGTGTGGTTTGGGCATATCTGGGCATGGTTTGGGTGAAATTGGCATAGTTTGAGCATATCTGGGCATGGTTTGGGTGAAATGGGCATAATTTGAGAATATCTGGGCATGGTATTGGTGAACTGGGCATAGTTTGAGTATATCTGGGCATGGTTTTGGTGAACTGGGCATAGTTTGAGCATATCTGGGCATGGTTTTGGTGAACTGGGCATAGTTTGAGTATATCTGGGCATGGTTTCGGTGAACAGGGAATAGTAGGAGTGGATCAGGCTGTGGCCTATTTTGACCTAAATTTACAATCGATAATGTTGGCTTATCTCATATACTATGTAACTCTGATAAGGACTTGAAACCTTTACAAAATTATTTTAATAGCTCTTTCATATAATGCAATTGAATTTAAGGTTAAACTGTCCTTTAAGGATGTGAGCATGTCTTTTCAAATGAACACCAGAAGGCAGTAGTACACACATATTAAATGGGGTTAAACCTAAATGTCCTTTTTGGGTTAAGTTGACAACCAAATATAATATTTAGTAAAACCTGTATTGACGTTCTAGCATTATACAATAGAACACATCCTGTGAGACAACTAAGGACGAAGTCCCACTCTCTTCTACATCCCACACTGTGTTCTAGCTCTCACTGCACATTGTTCAGTTCTGTAGTCCCATGTAACCTATCCAGTTTATTCTCTCTACACAGATAAAGATGGGTTGTTGTGTCTTGTTTCGTGTCCACCTGCACGTACCAGTTGTTGTAAAGCGAAGTGATGGTTTGTTCTCCAGTAGCATCTGTCGGCTGTGTCTGTTGCAGCAAGGTGTTCCGGATACAGTATGTGACATCAATATTCACTACGTGGGCGACAGACTGTAGAGTGCAGAGATACGATCGCATCCCACTCAGAACCTCTGATGGACGCTGGATCTCACGTGTGACTGGATTCCAGTTCAGCAATGAAACCAAAGCCCTAGAAATTATTAATCTGTTAATGCTTATAATATTACATAAGTCTATATGTTAAAGACTGAAGATACTTCTATATACCAAGGTGCAGACAAGTTCCACTCCATTAAAGGTTCAGGGTTAGGTCACTTTTAGTGGATAACATATTTATCCTCATTAAGTGCATGAGCGCAAAAGCACTGCTGGAATAAAACATATTTGTGTGCATAACAGATAGAGAACTTGTATCCGTTGTCCTGAATACAGAAAAGTGTGGATGGAATAAAAATTGTTTCTGTGTGTGCATTATTGGTGAGAAACATCTATTCACAATCAATGACTGAGGGGGCTGTATTCAAGTTGACAGCATTGTGGATTACCTTATAGATTAAACAAACAATTGCAGTATCATATTTAATTACATTAAAATCCTTAACTAAAAAGTGTGCAACGTAAGTAAAGTTCTAATACTGGGAGCCAAGAGTGCATTCTCATACAGAACCTCTGAGGATCGATAGGGAACTCATCTTGTCTCCGGAACCAATGTTCCTAGGAAAGCAGCCTGCCAAATAACAGGAATCCAATGGCCATAGAGTGCCTCAATGATGTCATTGATTTGTAGTACATGTATAGGTTACAGTCCCATGAGTACAGTATTAATTCAATTCACAAAATGACTACCACCAGATGAGACAGGTGCTCTTTAAAGAGAAACGGCGAACAAGCAATATTATTATATGAAGAAAGCAATAGAAAAAATAAGCAGTAACATGGTATGTTAACATATTACATAATATATATGTAAAAAGCATACCGATTAAGTCTCGTCTCTAAGTGCGAGCTGAGGTACTCGGCTGGGGTGATCACATGATCAAACACCATGATAGTCCTGACATGGTCTAAAGTCATGGAGAGTTCACAGAGAGTCTGGTGTAGTTTGTCCATACTGAAAGAAGGAGATACATTCAGATATATCAATGATTAGAAATAATATATAAGAAAGTGAGCTGAAGCACATAATAAATATTTACAGTTTGCCTGTGAGACAAGTTGTAACAATGACTTTTCAGCCAAAGCTTTACTCTAGCTCTGTGATGTTATCACAGCTGTCAATGAGAGACTCGGATTCATACACAACCTGCAATAGTAGGACACTGATGCAGAGGACGTAGTCATGTTTGTGTAGTGTATCTTGTGTGAAATCGCTCTGTGCATGTCCAGGAGGTGGACGCATGCACATGCAGCTACACAGACTTGGAGAGGCGAGATGTGGGAAGGAAGGGGTATACTAACATTGGCTGAGTACAGTAACGCGGTTGGGCTCATGCAGATCTGCAGAAGCACGCATAAATGCTGTTAGGAGGTGGATCTTTTGCACCTGCATAAGGGCGGTTGCAAATACTCGCTAACGATGAAGACTTGTCATAAACCAGTACAGCTATGCATTTATTCAGAGTCATTTACTCCCATCTGGCTACAGGGCCGGTGCTAGGGTCCATGGCGCCCTAGGCATTTTTACAAAATCGGCGCCCCCCCCCCCCCCTCACTCCGTCTTTCCTTACCTTGTCTCACCACGCCGCCTCTCTGCTCCGTCTCCTCCCCTCCACTCACTGACACTAGTGAGTGGAGGGGAGGAGACGGAGCAGAGAGGCGGCGGTGGTGAGCAATAGCCTCTTCCCCCCCCTCCCCGTGCATCTGAATGCTGTGCGGCGGCCGTGACAGGTATGGTCAGCGGTCGCCGCACAGTTTTAAAGTCATTTACCATTCTGTGGCGCCCTCCAGAGCCCGGCGCCCTAGGCAAGTGCCTAACCTTGCCTAATGGGAGCACCGGGCCTGTCTGGCTACTAACTCTGCATCAGCCAGTAGCTTTTCAATCTGTGGTATCTGTGCCCCATAGGGTACCTCCGATAGACTCAAGGGGTACGATATATTAGTATATTTTACTTTTTACTAATGAATGTAATGTTGTTTTGAGATATAATTAGTAGACTAATCATTTTGAAAACATTTGAAGGAATAAGGAGTGTCTTGGTATAAATGTACTCAGATTGGGGGGTACTTTGAATACAAGTAAAAACATTAGGGTTTACTTGGTAAATACTTACTCTCAGATGGTATACATGTTAATAAAACACTGAGAAAGGTCTATACCCACTGGTGTTTTTTTACGTGTGTTCTACTTAGAGATGCTCACTGACCCCCGTGTTTTGGTTTTGGCTTTGGATCTGGATTACCTTCGGGTTTTGGTTTTGCCAAAACCACCCTTGCGAGTTTTGGTTTTGTTTTGCTATTTTTTACAAAATTCCATTTTTTGGGTTAAAATAACATAATTTAAGTATTATTTTGTACCTACATTAATATTAACCTCACTAACACTAATTTCCAGTCATTTCCATTCAATTTTGACCACCTCACAGGTCACAATATTATTTTCATACACTTTCAAACAGAAGACATGCCTGCTTGTCTTCCTATTCATCAATGCCTCTTAGCAATGGAGCACTCTTCTTTGTCTGTTACCTATATAATCCAGTAGAATTTGCCTGCAAATTCAGAAGACAAGCCTGCTTGTCGTCCTATTCATCAATGACTCTAAGCAATGGAGCACTCCTCTGTCTGTTACCTATATAACTCAGTAGAATTTGCCTGCAAATTCAGAAGACAAGCCTGCTTGTCGTCCTATTCATCAATGACTCTTAGCAATGGAGCACTTGTCTTTGGGTGTATATTAGACCCTACACTTATTAGTGCAAATTCAGAAAAAAAGACTGCAAGGACTGGTATATTAGTATTTCAGCAATGACAAATTCAGCAATGGAGCTCTTGTCTTTGGGTGTCACGGGCACTAGGAGTCTTTACCCAGGATATCACCAGATGATGGACTTACCAGAGTAGTATAGTTGGTAATATGGTACTCTGGTAGCAGGGTGACAACGGAACAGGAGAAACAGCAGATGGTGAGAGAATGCTCGAGGAAAGTCTATGACTAGCAGCAACTGGTAATGAGTAGATGAATGTACACGAGGAACCAGATGGACAAGGAAACGTGAGGGTAGTCAGTGGTCTGCGTATAGCAAGTTGTACCACTGCTATAGTGAGGTGGAATGTCCAGAAGTAGCGAGGAGGTGGTGAGAGTCAGCGGTCTGCGTATAGCAAGTTGTACCGCTGTCTAGGTGAAGGAATGGAATCCAGGTGAAGGTAGGTAACAGGGAAGTCAGTGGTCTGCGTTAGCAAGTTGTACCACTGCTATGTGAGAAGATACTTGAAACTGGTGTCACAGGGAACAGGAGTCAATGGTCTGCATATAGCAAGTTGTACCACTGCAATATATATGTGAGGAGGGGCACGAGGAGATGAATGCAATGCAGAGTATACACGGGCACACAGGACTTGATCCCACGATGATATCCACAATACAATGATAACTGAGCAGCACTGCTACATATACAAAGTCACAATAACTATCCAGACAATAGTGAACAAAGTCAATGGTAGCAATAGTCTCAGTGGATAGGAGACTCCGGAGGAGAACACAACTCAGTCCAGCTAGATATGCAATACACAAGCAAAGTCAATGAAAAGTATGCATACCGCGGTTCAGGAGAGCAGGCTGTCAGAGAGACTTGCAGAGATACCTGAACGGCTGAAGGCCGGCAGGAGGAGAGACCACTGGAAGGTGGAAGCGGTAATCAGGTTGGTGCAGCACACGGCAGGTAAACCAGCATGAACGAGACAATACTCTGGAAGCAGTAGTAAGAAGAACTGGAACGTGAAGAACACGGGAGAGTTGAGGCGGTCTGATATCCAGTAGCAGAGATGAGAGCAGCGGAGCGCTGACCCGATAAACACAGGAGAATAGAAGTGAGCAGGAACTCTGTAGAAGCACGGAGGCAGCGGATAGGAATCAGCTGGCTGCAGACACGATGAACACAGGAGAGTTGAAGTGAGCAGGAACTCTGTAGAAGCACGGAGGCAGCGGATAGGAATCAGCTGGCTGCAGACACGATGAACACAGGAGAGTTGAAGTGAGCAGGAACTCTGTAGAAGCAATGGAGGCAGCGGATAGGAATCAGCTGGCTGCAGACACGATGAACACAGGAGAGTTGAAGTGAGCAGGAACTCTGTAGAAGCAACGGAGGCAGCGGATAGGAATCAGCTGGTTGCAGACACGATGAACACAGGAGAGTTGAAGTGAGCAGGAACTCTGTAGAAGCACGGAGGCAGCGGATAGGAATCAGCTGGCTGCAGACACGATGAACACAGGAGAGTTGAAGTGGTCTGGAAACCACAAACGAATAACAGGAATCAGCAGGAGCTGAATACACGAGGAAACACAGGAACACCTTCAGAGGCTCATGGGGAATGAGACTCCAAGATCAGGCAACGAGGTATTGACCACAGGTGCTTTAAATAGGGAGTGTTGCCTGATCAGCCAATTAACTAAAAGCAACAGGTACTGAAGGCTTGAAAGGGCTGCACATGAGCAGACCCTCAGGATGGTAGACGGCCACGGTTCCTGAATACACGAGGAGTAGCACTCACAGTCCGGTGAGTGACATTGGGTGTATATAACACCATACACTTTTTGTACACTACACCTACTCTTTTTCTCAATCTATCCTACCCCTTCTGTATCCATCTCTCAAATGGGGCTAGATCGCCGTGGAGTACGGTATTTATACATTCCAAAATTCGCGAGATCTGAGATCCAACTACGTCACAATAACATTTGCCTCGATTTGGATTCCGAATTGGCGCAAAAATACCGAGCTGACTCGGCTCGGTACTCGGATCTCGACTCGGGTTCGGTTTTCGGGAAACCGAGCCCGCCCATCTCTAGTTCTGCCAGTGTTTTACCAGACTTGTGTTGTATTCCATTTTGCTTCTTGCTCTATCCATACGCATTTGGTAAAGCTTACGGTGACCTCAAAACACACTAGTAACAAACGTATGTCAGACTTATTTGCATGTGACATGCATTTTCACTAATGATTTTTAACACACACAAAAAAAACGCAACTGGGTACATGGGTACAACGAAAGATATTAATTATGGTCTGAAAATTGCCTTATGCATGTGGTCAGCAGATGGCAGTAGAACTCACTAATGATGTTTTATCTTTGGGTAAAACAAACATTTTACTCACTTTGTGGTGACGCTGCGGTCTTTGCGTTGGCTTTCTGCCCCTGGTTTTTCTTTTTCAGGTTCTGCTTTCTTAGGGGGTGGTTTTTTCAGTCTCTTGTTCCTGGCTTTGCTGATGGTCGCTGCACAGTGCTTGGGAAGCAACTGAAAAATGAGATTTATGATACATTAGTTTTCTCCAAGTTCTTTGAGGGACACATGAACCCCCAAACAGGATTAAAACAACACAGAATAAATCCTTAAATTCTTTAAGAGTCACTTACTTATCACATGTCATCTGGGTGCGTAGTGCATTTAAACTCTTTTATAGATAAAGGACATCTTCAGTTTTAGTTTTGTACCATATAACAATAAAGACAATTTTCCAGCCAGAAAATCTTTACACTGTATATGGCCATGCGGGGACAGCTGTGAACATTACCTCTGTAGCCACAGCGTCATAACCAGTCTCACACAGGCAAATTTGCCTATTTTTGTTTGTAAAACCCAAATGTATATCTCAAACCACAAAGTAAATTTAAATCTATTGACACAATACATACTCAAATTCTGTGTATAAAACTCACATAAAACAAGTATGCAGTCAATATAATGTGGCAAAAAGGGCAGTTTGCAACGGACTGTTAAGGGAGAGACTAATAGTTCATCTGGCAGTCTGCAGTGGGCAGCATGGTGGCTTAGTGATTAGCAGTTCTGCCTGACAGCACTGGGGTCATGAGTTCAATTCCCGACCATGGCCTTATCTGTGTGGAGTTTGTATATTCTCCCTGTGTGTGCGTGGGTTTCCTCAGGGTGCTCCGGTTTCCTCCCACACTCTAAAAACATATTGGTAGGTTAATTGACTGCTTTTAAATTGCCCTTAGTCTCTCTCGGTCTGTGTGTGTGTATGTTAGGGGATTTAGATTGTAAGCTCCAATGGGACAGGGACTGATGTGAATGAGTTCTCTGTACAGCACTGCGGAATTAGTGGTGCTATATAAATAAATTGATGATGATGATAATGATAATGCAGACTCATGCTGCAGACAATCTTAAGTCTCTATACTTATCTACACACAGACCACAGGATCACATGTGCGACAATGGCACCGACAAGGATGGGGATGATTATTGCTTTCATTTTTTCATTTTGTATTGAAAAATGTTTTCTTTTAACTTCACAAATAAATTTGAGCTATTTACTAATATTACTTTCTTATTTATTTTTATACAAATGGAACTGAAGCACAAATCTGGGCAAGCATGCGCACATCTGTGGAGGATGACCAAGTGGAGCAGTAAGTTACCTCTTACCGCTCCAGGCCAGTATCACTCAGCTGCCTCAGTGATATTTTATTTTTTTCATAAATTGCAGTGGTAAGTGATTAATTTTATCCCTGTGATAAAAGCAGATAAACAAAATCAGACTTATTTCCGCAATAGGGGATATTTTGATATCCGTGTTCATATCAGCCAATGTTTTTATACATATAAATTGAATTGTTTACACGATACAATGTAATTGGAGTAAATGTACAGGTACTGTAGCTGAAGATACCTTCTCACTGAGGTTACACTGCTCCGCACAGATGTCCATTATACAGCTGCTGGCCTGCTTGCTGATTTCATCCAGAAAGTTGTTGCATAGCCCCAGGCTGCAGTTTTTCAGATGAGGATACTGCAATTAAGACATGAAATGTAGCATTTTAAATCACTTGAACCTGCACTACATGGGTAATCTACTTCTAAACATGGGTAATCTACTTCTAAAAGCATTTCGAGTTGAAATAAATTAACAAAATACTATAACAAAAATACAGCTATAATAACAACAGCAATAATGCTTATTTATATAGCACTTCCTTGATAAAAAATATGTGTTATATAGGGGATGTTATGTAGGTTTAAAGGTGAAAAAAACTGGCAGCCATTTTCAAAGGCAGGGGTCAGGGAACTTTTTCACCTTTTACCCCTAGATATATTTAGATACGCCAATGTTACCCCCTTGATTTGAAAGGAAGGAAATCATATATTATTAATTATTGGAATTCAAAATTTGATTGAATCTATTCAAAATTTCTTTCAAAGCTTCAACTTCAAAACTTCAGGTTTTGGAGAAATGATTCAGCGTCCAATCGATTTATCTGCTTTGTTTTTATGTTCGTTAGAGTGGAAAATCCTTGTTCACAAAGGTAGGTTGTTGCAAAAGGCAGCAACTTTTTGACTGCCTCCTCATGTGCAATTTTGAATGCCTTTGCAGCTGTTGACATCCAAAAATATGACAGATCTGCTTTGTTTTCAAATGCAATACGTGCTTTATAATTGCATCGAGGCTCAAGAAGTGCCTCTGCCAACCCTTGAAGCTCTTCTGGTACAACAGCAATTTCACATTTAAAGGGGTCTACAATCCAACTGACAGCATGTGAATCAGCAGCATTACCCCCAGGAATTTCATTTTTACCCCATTTGGGGTAATTTACCACTGTTCCCTGACCACTGTTCTAAGGTGAACCAATATTGATGAAAATGCAGCCTATCATGTCATGCCTTTGTGATTCCTAGAAAAGTGAAAAACTGTATTCACCTATTGGTTCAGCTCCCAAAATGGCTGCCTTTACTGGGCCTGATTCATTAAGGAAGGTAAGGCAAAAAGATGAGTAAGTTTTCTCCTGGACAAAACCATGTTACAATGCAAGGGGTATTTGATAGCTTTATTTTTACACTGAAATGGAAATTTGATCTAGGACATGTCCTTCCCCAACTATAAATCGTTCCCCACATTTTAAATTTAGCTCCCCCTACAATGCAGCATGGTTTTTCCAAGGTGAAAAGTTACTCATTTTTTTGCTCCGCTTTCCTTAATGAATCAGGCCTAATGTGTTTAAGTGAAATACACTTTAACAAAGCCTTGACTAACATTACCAACAAGCAAACTGATTCTCTGGAGCCCAATGTCTTCCTTTAGTTGTTTATTTTGCCAACAAATCAAAAATTGATGTGATCTAATTCAGCACCGGACTACATGAAGTAATGTGCAGGTTATAGATGAAAAAGCTAAAAGGCATTACTTTGTAATGTATCTGTAATACAATTCAATCTGCAGCCTTTAGAAAACAAAGGCATTAATGTATAATTAATAAGACAACTGGGCTCAAACAATAACGTGAGGAAGAGAAACACAATGTAGTCTAAACAACAAATGCATGGTAAGGTCAGCAGGGCTATTTAGTTACTATTGATGTTGCTTTCAGTACAATGTTGTGTCTCACCTCCTCCGGGCACATCTCGTGGGTGCAAGTTGAGAAGTGAGCACAGGCCAACGGAAAGGAAATAGAGTAACGCATAGCGGAGGGCTCGTCCATTGTTAATAGGAGCATCTTCTCAAACGTGCGAACATGAAAACTGGGAGAGAACACAAGATAGAATGTCAAACTGAGTGACTGGCATGATATCTGTATAGAAAAACTCAGAGGCCTGCTAAATTCTCTTCACCTGTATAAATATAACCTAAGAATTCTAAGTTTCATTAATGGCTATTTAGTAGGTAATTTAGTCCATCTAACAGTTCTAAATTCAAATGATTTCACAAACTATAATGAAATGTTAAATGAGAAATCTGGAGCAAAAACTATATGATGAAGATTCAACAGGTTCAAAGGTGAACTATATACACATATATATATATATATATATATATATATATATATATATATATATATATATATATATATACATATATATACCTCCATATGATACAGTATAACGCGCACCAGAGAAACTGACATTTATTGTTAGTAACATTATCTTAACCTTACTGTGTGTATGGCAGCATAAATGGTAGCAACCAGCAAAAGTAAAATAACAAAGTGCCCATTGCAATTAATAGTAGTCCCAAATGCTGGGCTACAACAATACAAATTGTAAGCTTTTTGGGACAGGTCCTTGTTTATTTATGCGTCTTTGTATTAACTGTAAGCTCCTATTTATTTTTATGAACATTTTGCACCCTTTTATTTATGAACTTTTGTTGTACCCTTTTTAGTTTTATTTAGCTATAGTTTTCTCTGTGGTTTTTGACGGCTATTGTGATGCTAAATACATGCATATATACATACTATAATTTTTTCGAGTGGAATAGGTTGGTTTATCTTTGTATAGGAATTAGAGGGAAATCTCTATCTCTCTCCCTCCATCCATGTGTTTTATTTATCATTAGTGTTCATCATTTATTATATAGACAATGAACATTCTTTTTGTTTTTGAATACTATACTACATTTTTATATTTTATTATAGATTTATTTTATAGATCATTTTATAGATAATTGCGTAAGATTAGGAAAACACACATTTTAGAGATAGCAGCTTCACTAATCATATCACACCACAATGATTTGTAGATTGCATAGGCATACATTTATTTTAGGAAATATAAGAAGATAATAGACTTGTTCATGCCATCAGCAATTTTGTATGCTGAATTCATGCTGATTTGCTTGCCTGTTACACTCTGCTGTTGCTGTGCCTCTGAAGAAATAAAGCTCAATGGAATGTCTTGTCTATTTTCATCATTCATGTTTCAATGCAGTTTAAGTTTTTAACAATTTACAGGTAATTACAATATGTTGTCTACATGAATCTTTATATAACGAGACACACCAATTTCAGACTCAACAATGTATCCATATACTCTTTCAGAATTGAATAATCAAAATGACATAGTACCAACCAAAATATGGAGAGGTCAGAGTTCTCTGTAATCAGCTCTTCCACAGAGTCCAGCATCCAAGTGTGAAACATGATCAGATTCATCACTTTGCCTAGGTCAGGGTTGTCCCGCAGAGATAGTGGAGCTTTTGATACACTGGTATATGCCTAAGGATAAGAGAGGTAACACTTGCAAAAGTGGACAATAAATAGAGTAATGAGGTTATTAAAAAACAAAATAAGATTGATTGCAGTAAAACCTATTTCATATAGGATAATGCACTGTTTAATGTTAAGTATATGGATATAAGAAGCAGCCAGGGAGTTCTATGACCATATCAAAATCATCTCTAGGCCAAGGTGAGTTCTAGCATCCATAATAACATTTTAGACACATTTTCCTAACACTGAATTGGTGACACTGTTGAAAATTAACTTCTGCATTAAACTAGAAAGGCTTTAGCAAAAGTGCTTCATTAGTGCAAACCCCTAGGGGTATATTTACTAAACTGCAGGTTTGAAAAAGTGGAGATGTTGCCTATAGCAATCAATCTGATTCTAGCTGTTATTTTGTAGAACGTACTAAATAATTGATAGCGAGAATCTGATTCGTTGCTATATGCAACATTTTCAATTTTCAAGCCTGCAGTTTAGTAAATATACCCCCTACTACTCTTTCATGGCTGCTGACATCATCAGGGCTAGAATTAGGATGGATCATTATCTAATGATGTAATTGTTTAATAACAAACTGTTAAATGTTGTTGAAAATAATTTTGATCTTGGTAGTTGCAGCTTGGTGGGGTTTGGGTAGGACTTAACACAGTTTGACATCTTTTTCTTAAGTGCCCAAAAAAATTATAACTACTAAGAGGTCTGTAGAAAACCTATAGAAAAAGCAGAGTAAGTGTTGCCAAAACAGTGACCTTCTCTATTATGAGAGCTGTACTATTGCCTTAGCAGAGGAGACAATAAAAGTAAGAGAACATCATGTTCCAGGCATGGCGTGCTTGTCTTTGATCCTTGAGGAATGGAATAATTAAGCCATTAATGTATAGCTTGATTTATCTGTTTCTATTACAAACACGCAGTCTGTTTCCTATTTTTATGAAAGTCATGGTGATCATGCCAAACATTACTATGGAGCTGTTAAGTAAATTCTGCACATTTTTATTTATATTGCCTATTAACAGGGAAATATTCACATACAAATAAACAGGCACTGCAGAGCAAAATGAGCAAAAATGTTTGCAGTAAATGTTTATTGTGTTTAATTTCACTGACATCTAGTGGTCAATAGAATTATTGCAGCTGGAAAGAAGAAAATCCATCAACACTTTCACCTTTGTAACAAAGTTGTCTACTATGAAAGGTTGTAAACTGTATTGAGTCAGATTCTCAATGTCAGTACTTTGCCCTGTATGTTAGAAGAAATTGGTGATAACTTAAAAATAATATGGGAGCATTCAGTCCTCTCACCTGCAGACGGAACCAGTCAAGTCTCAAACCTTTAAAATCAAATGTCTCCTTGTTGTCAACTGCAGTAAACAATACAATGAATGTAGAGATAATAATTAAAATGGAAAATCATGGAACTGAAAAGTATGCAGTATTTTAGACCAAACAGCAACTTTAAATGCAATTTGATACAATATGGCTATGTTACTACAATAGATGGTGTTGCATTGTTAGGAATAAAATTGATGAAAGTGTAGAGTATTTTTGCAAATAAAGATATCAAATGTTATATCTTTAAATATCAAGTACCTTTTAAGCATGTACATGATTTCATTTTTATTAATTGTCCTTCTACAAATCATTATCTCATTTTTGTAACCTCTGAAGGTTACAAAATATGGCTGCCAGTTATACAGACACAGACTCACGGCTCTCAACATGTCATGAGAAGTAGAGGGGAAGAAGGAGGGTGAGGATGTTACACTGTAGACAAAGCTCATGGAGAGTTCCAAAGCCTCTCTGCTTAATACATCATTTGCCATGTGACTGTGGTTGCCATAGCAGTCCATGACACTGTACAGAATTCTAAATCATTAATTGCAGCCTGAAGAAAATGGTAAAAACCAACATTCTTCTTACAGCCCGTCATACACTTAATTTTTCATGCTTTAAATAACTAAATATATTGGAAATCACTGCAAGCTTTCAATGCCCTTAAGCTCCGTTATTTGGCAAACATAGGGCTTGTCTTTCACATGAGACTGTCACCATAGGGACATCTCTTTTTATTTATTGTAGCACACCCAATATGTTAAGCATGTTTACCTGGCCAGTGCTTCTTTGTCAACACTCAGAAGCCCTGGGATAAATAACATAGGGGATGGATTGTAGTGCTGCCGAGAAAAGCCCAGCCTGTTTGTCTTATTATAAACAAAATAGCACTACTGACACTATACATCACAGCACTGGTAATACAACTCTGGAGAAAGACCAGGTAAGTGGTATCACAATGCACGCCCTTCCACAGTCAATGGGGATCTTTTAGAGTTAGACATATGCCATTTTTTTTTCCATAAAATACTGATTTCCTACAGCGTTTGTGCAGCAATAATGCTTATGCATACAGCGATGGCCAAAAGTTTTGAGAATGACACAAGCTTTTCACAAAGTTTGCTGCTTCAGTGTTTTTAGACCTTTTAGTCAGATGTTGCTATAGAATACTGAAATAAAATTACAAGCATTTAATAAGTGTCAAAGGTTTTAATTGACAATTACATTACGTTTATGCAAAGATTCAATATTTGCAGTGTTGACCCTTCTTTTTGAAGACCTCTGAAATTCATCCTGGCATGCTGTCAATCAACTTCTGGGCCACATACTGACTGATGGCCGCCCGTTCTCGTCTAATCAATGCTTGGAGCTTGTCAGAGTTTGTGGGTTTTTGTTTGTCCACCTGCATCTTGAGGATTTACCACAAGTTCTCAATGAGATTAAGGTCTGGGGAGTTTCCTGGTCATGGAGCAATGTTTTGATCCCCAAGCCACTTAGTTATCACTTATCATGCTGGAAAAGGCATTGTTCGTGACCGAACTATTTTTGGATGGTTAGGAGAAGTTGCTCTTGGAGGATGTTTTGGTAGAATTCTTTATTCATGGCTGTGCGCGCTGCATTTTTAATCTCATTCTCCTCTGTGGACACCTCCCTCTAATCCATGAAGAACTGCCAAACTTATATAGACACAGGAATGGATATTACAACTGAAGTGGCAATAGATCACACATTAATAATTCATCACCGCTGGATCCACCATTACAGAAGTCTTTGTATTTTGATGTAATTGGCAGAAAAGGCCTTCTTCGTGGAAATTGAAGTTCATTTTTATGAACATCATCTTTTCCACATTTTGAGGAAGTAGCCTCCTACTCTGATCACTGTCAGGGTTCCTGGATGTGCTGAAAACAAGTTGGTACATGGGTCTTCAAATCCCCTTTATTTCCTCCCAGTATGTAAAGGGACTGTCTGATGTGTCTATTTCTATACTGTCGTTAAAATAATCTTACACCATCATTTGGATGTTGATAGTAGGATCAGGTGGAGTTACAGCAGATGTGTCATGTTTTTTGGTCAATTCTTTTAGACCAGACCACATGCCAAAATGTTGTGCTGAGTCATCTGCATTATCCCTGGGTCTCTTGGAAAAGATAAGTTTTTTCCTAGAAGCATTTGACTGAGAAACTGTCACATAACACTTGAGCTGTCATCTTGCTCATGAGGAGCTCCTTGCATCTCTTGAGATCTGGGTCAGTTGGAAACAAAGAGAAGACATAGCTCTTAAACCTAGGATCAAGCACAGTCGCCAAAATGTAGTGATCCGATTTCAAGATTATGATAACTCTTGGATCCTGGCGAAGTGAATAAAGTACTTGATCCTTCAGTTTTTCAAGTTGCTTTTCCAAAAGTCTAATTAAGGGAATCACTTGGCTCAAGTTAGCAATGTCTGAACTCACTTCACAGGTGACTACTTCGTATGGTTTCAGCACCTTGCACAACATGAAAAGTATTCTCCACTGCGCTTGAATAAAATACATCCCCCTCCTTTCCCAATTCCATGGCATGTGGAGTAAGCGTGGATGGCTTTTCACTGTTCCTCCATCCTCAGAAGCACATCCAGGGTGGAATTCCACCTTGTTACCACCTCTTGCTTCAGTTGGTGGCAGGGCAAATTAAATTGCTCTTGTAGCTGCTGCAATCTCCTCCATGCTTTTGCCAACTGCCGGAAATGTCCAGATATTTACGGGCCACAGACAGCATCTCCTGCACGTCTCTGTCATTTTTTTAAAAGCTCTGCAGCACCAAGTTTATTGTGTGAGCAAAACAGGGAATGTGATGGAATTCACCCAGCTGTAATGCTATCACAATATTGGTGGTGTTATCAGAAATGACATATCTTGAGGAGAGTCCATGCAGGATAAGCCACGTTGCAATGACATCCCTTAGTTTTTGTAACAGATTGTCAGCTGTATGTCTCTTGGTGAAGACGGTGACACACAGAGTAGCCTGCCTCTGACAAATGTGATGTACTTGGGTACAAGCTGCTGCTGTTCCTGCTGGTGAAGGCGAATTACCAACCCAGTGGGCTGTCATAGTCATATAATCTTTAGTTTGCCCAGTTCCGCTTGTCCACATATCTGTGGTTAAGTGTACAGTGGGTAGAATGGCATTTTGTAGCCCAATAATTACATTTTTATAAACCTTCTGGTAGAGGTGAGGAATAGCTACCCAACTGCACTAGAGACTGCCAAGAACTGTGCTACCCCTTCTGTGTCTCTTTGTGAAATGGCGCTGGATCGCCATGGAGGGCGGTACTTATAGGATCCAAAACTCGCAAGATCCGACGATGCAACAATGACATTTTGCTTTGCTTTCACTTCCGAGAGCATGCAAAAGTACCAAGCCGAGTCGGATCGGCAAAGTTCGGGTGGGCTCGGTTCTCGGTGAACGGAACCCGAGCATCTCTACTTTCAACACATGGGTTTTCTGGTACAACCCGTGCAGACAGTGTTTGTATATTATTCGCTCTACTTCTTTATAGAGGAAGAGTAGGGCTGGGGTGAAAAAAATATGTTTTGCTTTCCCCGTCTCCCTGCTTGAAGTATCTGTCTTCTGTTCATTGGTGAAAAACTCGGAGAGGAGACGAATATAAATATGACTGGGTGAACGTAATCTAAAAGAGGAAATGACCATTGACCCATTTGTGGGAATGAAAAAACTGTTATAACGTAGCTTTCTTACTTCTCACTACTCTAATCCCTCGGCGAGGGGCATGATGACTGGGTCTCCTTCTGACCCTATCTGCATCTCTAATGGTACCCACCAAGACTGCCCCATTTCCCCTCTTATCTTCACTCTCGTCATAGAACCCCTTGTTGCAACCATTCCAGCCTGCCCTGACATAAAGGGTTTGCAGACGGGGGATCCTGAAAGTAAATGATCTCTCATTGCTGATGATGTCCTCTTGACCCTCCAACAGCTGAGAACATCTCTCACCAGCCTCTTCCAAACCATGCATCTTCATGGTAGTCTTTCAGGCTACAAAATTAACATTGCCATGTTGGAAGCTCTGATGCTTAATCTCCCCAGTCGAGATGGTCAAACCCTCACCTCCCAATTCAACTTTTGATGGCAAAAATTGAAGATGAAATAGCTGAGTGTTTATGTTACAACTCCTACGAGTCCATTTACCAGGAAATTTACCCAGTTCTTTTTGCGAAAAACTAAGTCAGAGCTCTTCTCTTGGCGCTTTCTAATTATCTCATGGCTGGGCAGGATCATTGCAGTCAAAATTAATCTCCTGAAATGCACAACTGGTCTGCCCATTTGTGCTTGATTGTAGCTTTTTTTACTTCTGCTGCATCTCTGTCGTGGATCGCCATTGAGACCACTTATCTCAAACTGCCATCCCTTTTTTGCATCTGGGGTCTCTCAGAACTCATCAGATCTCCCTCATCAGCCACTGTTTACACTGATCATTTTGGCTAAGACCTGGGAGACCTGCTAGCCTCATCTAAACATACAGCCGTCTCCCCCTTCTATTCTGCCTCTCTGGGAAAACTCTGACTTTCCTCCGGGTCTCTCCACTGTTTTCTCTAATGCTTGGATTCCTTCTGGTATTCGATTTTCTGATGACCTTTTACACCAAGGCACCTTTCTCTCTTGGGATCTGCAATCTAAATTTCCAGACCTCTGGAAATTTAGACACTTTGTGGAATCTCTCGGTTGGGTGTCTCTCCGGCCCTCTCCTCCCTCCTCCCTCCCCCTCCCCATTTGATGCTCTCTGCCTCTCTTCACTAGTTTGCAAAGGTATGATTTCCTAAATCTACAGTCTATCTCTTGACACCCTATTAACTCCTGGTCACAGACACTAGAGGCAGTGGGAGAGGGATTCCCACTCTCCCCCCTCCCAGCGGAGGACTATTAGGAATATATTAGGGAACAAGTGCCCACCAGTTCCATCTCCATATTGATCAAAGAGGATGCTCATAAGGTGTACTGTAGGGGGTACTTCACTCCCGATAAGCTCTCCAAAATGTTCTCTTCTATCTCTTCATCCTGTTGATGTGGCACATCTGGTGGTCCTGCCCAAAAATTTTGGGACCGAGAGGGGCCCTCCTCTCTCCTTCCGTGTCCCGTCCTGAAGGATCCTTGGTCCTTCATCCTTTGCTACCCACTTCTGGATGCTGGTGAGCAGTAAGTGACATTGGCTTCTCATGTCCTTGCTGCAGCACACTGCTTAATTGCTAAGACATGGAAGCAGACTGATCCCCCTTGAATATCTGCCGTGCAGGGCTATATTTGGTTCATTGCCCAGACGAAAATATTACCCATCACTTACATGATAAGAAAGACAAAGTTCACCCAACCTGGGCTCCCTGGATCTACCTGTATCCTACACACTCACCCACCCTCCCATGTTACTGTCGTACTTCACCTTAGTCTCCGCCCTACAGTGGATCCTTTTTGGTCTGATTTTCCGAGTTGAGTACAGTCCTGAGACCACACCAAACTCCGTTATATTTTTAACTCTGCTATATTTCCCCCACCGATGACAACCAAGCCGCCCCACCTGTTCTTTCACTCCCTCTTTTTTTACCCTAAAAATACTGTTCTAATGCTTGAACAATTATTGTAATATTGGGGGGGTTGAATGTCTATGCACAGCAGTTCCATGTACTGTTTTCAGATTATGCTTGTTTCTCTGATATTCCCCCTATTGTTCATTGTTTATGTTTCTATTTCAAAATAAATTGTAAAAGAAAAACTGTTAACACTTAGGGGGGTATTCAATTGTTCGGCTTGACGGCCGAAAAACTCGCGCTCTAAAACTATTACCGTTAATACGGTAAAATCGCGCTTAAAAACCGTTCATACGGTAATTTACTCGCTGAATTTCAGCTCGCAGCTTCCTGAAATTCAGCGAGTAATTACCGTATTAACGGTAATAGTTTTAGAGCGCAAGTTTTCCGGAGGTCCCCTCAGGGGGGTATTCAATTGTTCGTCCGGACCTCCGGAAAACTCGCGCTCTAAAACTATTACCATTAATACGGTAATTACTCGCTGAATTTCAGCTGCGGAGCTGCGAGCTGAAATTCAGCGAGTAAATTACCGTATGAACGGTTTTTAAGCGCAATTTTACCGTATTAACGGTAATAGTTTTAGAGCGCGAGTTTTTCGGCCGTCAAGCTGAACAATTGAATACCCCCCTTAGTGCGTCTAATATAGATAAAAAAATTAGGTTATTACCTTGCTTTACATTCAGTGCTGATAGGGTGCTCACAAATGAGGACATAATCACAGATTCCTCTTCAGGACAAACGGTAAGATTCTGTAAGAAATTTACATGTACAAAAGTTCACAGTTTGGAATACAGAGTATCTGAATTGGGGGGGTTGCTACACATTTTAGGTTGTATTTTTATAACAACTTGCAGACCATTCCAACTATAGGGTAAGGTGGTAATTAAGAACCTTGCCTGACACAGCACAATTCTAGGGAAAGCAGTGACACGATTCACAGTCTCCTTCTATCCCTTTCCCACACCTCTTGTTGGGCCAGTCACCGCTCTCCTGGATTACTAATGATACCAGCGCTTCCTCCTTTCCTCCTGCAGTAACTGTATTTGGAGCGAGGTGACTGACAGTACATGTGCTGGGGAGGAACCATGCTCTTTCCACTGTACCTACTCTACGCACACTGCTAAGATTACGGTAGAAATTAGAGTAAATAGAGGAGATAATAGAGTTGTAAGGTAAACTTTAATGGAGAGTGTAGCTAACCAATACACAAGTGAGTAATACTTTGATATAACTATGGTCTTAGCCCTGGGGGTAAATGTATTAATGTCCAGATTCTTCAACTTCGGCGTGTTCAGCGTCTTCGGCGATTAAATTTAAAGCTGCATTGTAAAGGGAAGTTTCCCTTTACAAGGGAGCGCCGTTTTTAATTTAATCGCCGAAGACTCTGAACACGCCGGAGTTGAAGAATCCGGACATTAATACATTTACCCCCTGGTGTTTAAATCTGATTATATTATTTATGTGTACACACATGTATGAATATATCTATGAATGTATGTATTTATTTTTAGACTTGATGTTAGTCTTCAACACCTCCCAAATTGATTAATTTAATTACCTGTATGATGTCACTAAGGACCAAGGCATCAAATTTTGCCAGATACTGGAGATGATATCTCTGAATGATGGGCTGGTGCTTCCTCACTAGAGCCCGAAGCTGCTCCATACAAAACATCAATTCAGCTACGTGTCTAGTATAAAAACATACAAATAAGGATCACTAAATAAATATATACATCTGTACACTATAACTCAATTGTCTACATGCGCTTCATATCTAGGCCACACAACTAAACACACACATACATGCGGTCTATTATATTTCCAGAATTGGTCTTGCTATTAAAATAATGCATGTGGTTGTTTTTAGTATTAGGGGGTATAGTTACTAAACTGCGGGTTTGAAAAAGTGCAGATGTTGCCTATAGCAACCAATCAGATTCTAGCTGTCCCTTGGATAAGCTGAGTCCTCATTTACATGGGGTACTTAATATTCTCCTCACCGGGTCAAATATTTGCACATAATTTTGCTATGTATATTTTCCTTATGTTGATACATGATGATACGGAGAGATGAAGGTCAGTGAGAAGACAACAGATAAGCAGTAATTGCTTTTACTGTTTGGTACACAGGAATTTGTGGCACCAAATTACAATTTTATTCTGTATTTACACTATCAAGGACCCTCTCCTCTATTTATTTTGGATCTGTACACTTACCTTCTGACAAGTGTTGGCTTACAATTACTTCACGTAAATTCTGATGCTGACTGCAGCATTCTAAAGCATTAACTCCACAATAAAAATGCAATGGAGTTCTGTGGATCTGCTCGAATACTTGTTTTCTTTTTTTTTGTAACAATTAAAAAAATACTTTTTAGTATAAATGGTCATGATTTGCACTCTGTCAACCTCTGTAAATGTAACATATCATGTCTAAAGCAAGTTCTAATTAATAATTCATCGAAGAACCCTTAAAATGAACAGTACCGGAGTACAGCGCACATGTTTTTGGAGACATTTTCTAAACATATTTCTAATCCTCTATTTATATAATATAAGACAGATTCAGATCACCTAGCCATTATAAATTATAAATACAACCATCAAAAGCAAAAAATAAATTCTTACCAAGCCCCTATTTCCTACAGATTAAAAAAAGCCCTAATTGAATTCATTATCTGTGCTAGTACATGGTGGTATACCAGATTGCTAGTACATGGTGGTATACCAGATTGTTAGTACATGGTGGTATACCAGATTGTTAGTACATGGTGGTATACCAGATTGCTAGTACATGGTGGTATACCATATTGCTAGTACATGGTGGTATACCAGATTGCTAGTACATGGTGGTATACCAGATTGTTAGTACATGGTGGTATACCAGATTGCTAGTACATGGTGGTATACCATATTGCCACCTCTCCTACTGCTCTGAACTTACTCCTACCGCTGACACTGTAAAACTATCAAATACCACTCACTTACAGTCAGGGCCGGATTAAGCGTATGGAGGCCCCTGGGCTAAGGGGGCTTCCATTCCCCCGTGAGGCCCCCAATGTGAGCCCCCCCCCGTGAGGCCCCCCCGAGTGCTTACCTGTCACTGAAGTTCTCCTTCCGTGGAGCGCTGTAAGCTCCTTACTGAGGAGATCTTGCGAGAGTGAACTCTTGTGAGATCTCCTCAGTAAGCAGATTACTGAGCGCCGGGGACGGATGACTGCAATGAAAGTGCTCAGCAGCATTACTGATCGGACCGGTGGCGGGGGCGCCCCCAACCCGATCAGTAATGCTGCTGAGGACTTTGAAGGGCCCCCTGGATGCCCGAGGCCCCTGGGCTATAGCCCAGTTAGACCTCGGGTTAATCTGGCCCTGCTTACAATTTCCATATCAGCACTTCTAAATTTCCATTTCGCCCACTGTGTGTGTTTTCTGGAGCGTTTTATAAACCCCATATAAAATGTTACTTGCTAGTGTTTATCTTACACATCTATGTAGTCTTCTGGGGTCTTTGTTTTGGTGACGTTTTCAGCATGCCGAACCAGCCAGTTAATCTCATTGCGGCAAAAGGATAAAGCCATAAATACAAATAGAGCCTGAAATAAATTGTGATATTGATCAATCCAATATGATTAGAAATATTATTCACTTCTCTATAGAAATATCCTAGAACCAGGTACCTTAGGGCCCAGCAGTCCAGGCTCATCTGCTAGAATAGTCTCCAGTTCCTTCACCGCCCCTCTGAGGAATGCACGTCTCGCACGGTGAAATTGTCCCCTTGGGAAACCAATCCATATCTTATTCAAGTTACATATAAGTATATATTATTATGTAGTGTATTTTTACTAATCTGTTTTATGAGTCTCTGCAGACTAGCACAGAGGAAGGAAATACTACAGTAAAACAAAACACTTTAATGCTTATAGTGACATAAATGGCATCTTGTGGTGTCAAATGGGAGGGGTTAAATGCCATTTTCCAGCTACAAAGTGCAGCTTTCATAAGAGTTCAATCAATATAATGGTAGTTTTAGGTTGAGGTGAAAGAAGAATGGACTTCTCCTGTCATGCTGTAGCAGGCCTGGCAACCTGTGGCTCTCTAGAGGTTATTATTATTAATAATTTTAATTTATAGGGCGTCACATGAGGTCTGCAGCGTCATACAGAGGGCAAACAACAAGACATGGTATAACAGTACAATACAGTAAACATACAAAACTACAACTCCCAACACAGCTACTGGGGTGCAAGGGGCATATTGAGCACAGATTGAAACCTGTGCCCTTTAGTGTGGTTTGAGCCACTGAAAGAGGTGTGAGGACAATGGAGGAGTGGAGTCAAGGAGCCCAAGGAGTCGGTGCGTAGTGTAGCTGGTGAGCAAAATATATAGGTAATTATAACAGGAGGAAGAGTGCCCTGCACACTAGAGATTACAATCTAAAGGGGACATGGGGGTGAGAAAATGTAAGGTGATCAGAGGGCAAGAAGCAATGAAGTATGAAAGAGGGTGAGGTATGCTGAATGGTGAAATGGTTAAGTGGAGGATTTGTAGTTTTTTTTAAACAGGTGGGTTTTCAATGACCGTTTGAAGCTGTACAGGCTTGGATACAGGAGTGAGGTGTGGTTACCAGAGGGATGAAAAGGTGATGGTCATTGGCCGACACGAGAGGGCGGGAGGGAGTATATATGGAGATGAGGTTGGAGATGTAGGGAGCAGTGAAGTTAGAGAGGGCCTTGTACGTGAGGGTGAGGCGTTTGAAGAGGATTCTGTAGTGGAAGGGGAGCCAGTGGAAGGCTTGGATGAGAGGCAGATGTGGAACAGCGAGAGAGAAAGATAAGTTTAGCTGCAGCATTGTGAAACGCAAATGAGAGAGGAGAGTCAAGAATAACACCCAGGCAGCAGAGTTGGGGAACAGAGGAGATAGTGGTGTTGTCAACAGTGGTAGAGAGCTCAAGAGAAGAGGAGACTCTTGAATGGGAGAAGACAATGGGCCTGATTTATTAAGGAAAGTAAAGCAAAAAAATTAGTAACTTTGAACCTTGGCAAAACCATGTTCCATTGGAGGTGGAGGTAAATTTAAAATGTGGGGGCGGATTTATATTTGGGGTAGGGCGTGTCCTAGATCAACTTTAAAGTTCAGTGTACAAATAAGCTATCAATCATTTGTGTGCTAGATGAAAAAACAGCCAGTATTTAACTTGTGTGCAAAATAAAAAAAAATAATTTGCACCCCTTGCATTGTAACATGGTTTTGTCCAGGAGAAAACTTACTCATTTTTTGCCTTACTTTCCTTAATGAATCAGGCCCAATGAGTTAAGTTTTGGCCATGATAAGTTTGAGAAAGCGTAAGGTCATTCAGAAGGAGATGGCAGAGAGGCAACTAGGCACCCGAGAGAGGAGGGAAGAGGAGAGATCCTGAGATGAGATGAGAGGTAGACTTGAGTGTCGTTGGCATAGAGGTGGTACTGGAGGCCCAAGAAACTGGTGGGTTCATGCAGGGAGGAGCTGTATGGTGAAAATAGCAGAGGGTCAAGGACAGAACCAGTGGGGAGGAGAACCAGAGGTAGAAACAGAGAAGAAGCGGTTGGCGAGGTAGGAGGTGAACCATGAAAAGAACGACAACAACAGATAACTGGCAGGGTATGCTGGGACTTGTAGTTTTACAACACCAGGAGAACCACAGGTTGTTATGGCCTGCATGCAGTTTCTTTAGAGCATAACTGTTCAAAAGAGGAGGAGCGTTTCTCCTTCATTTCATCCTGTCACCATGGTTAGAGGTGAACCACGAGCACTTATTAGAGCGCTAATTAAAATATCACATTCAAACACTCCTATGGGACAACACCTTTAACCACAAGTGACATAATAAAAGTAATGTAAAGGAGGACTGTTTGGGAATTGATGTGCTCTGCAGTATGGTAAGACCTTGCTATGTAGAAAGACTTACCTGTGCATCATAAAATGCTCTTTACATTCCTTCACATCTGCCACACGTTTCCCGTACCTAATCACAAAAAATAATTATATGGAGAGATTATATGCAGTGGTTTCCTGTTACATCAAACATAAACTTTTGAAGATATAACACATGGTAATTGTTCTAAAATGATATTAATTTACATATAAATTATTTCCCTATAAAAAGTGACTTGTGATGTCACCACTTATAATCAGCAAGCTAATCACTGCCAGATTTATAAAGAATATTTAGGGGTATATTTACTAAACTGCGGGTTTGAAAAAGTGGAGATGTTGCCTATAGCAACCAATCAGATTCTAGTTATCATTTATTTAGTACATTTTACAAAATGACAGCTAGAATCTGATTGGTTGCTGTAGGTAACATCTCCACTTTTTCAAACCGGCAGTTTAGTAAATAATATACCTCTTAGTGTTACATGAAGTGATTGTAGCTAATAATAACATTAGACATTATGCCAAAATCATGTTCTCTGTATAAAAGCACTGCCGCGGATATTAATGATGCAGACAATAAAGGTGGTGTTATCTACAACAACTAATCAGATGATAGCTTTCATTTTCCCAACTGGTCTGGAAAAGTGACAGATTCTGATTGGTTGCTATGCGCAAATGCACTTTTTACTTCTGCATCAGTTTTCATAAATGTAAATCTGATATAATTACCATTCAGCTTCCTCTACTTTACTTCTCATGCCAACCTGGCTTTATTTTGGTGAATCTTAATATTTCAAATAGCATAATAAGTTAAATATAGGAAAAATAAATACAAATACTGTATTTTTTTACACCTAACACCTTCCCCCAACTAGCAGAAACCTGGTATCCGCACACTGTTTGGGAGACGGCAGTATTCCTTGTTGATTTTTCCAGGTATAAGAGCCTGGAGAATTTGGAATCTAAGCCAGACAAAAATTGATTGTACAATCAGCCGTCTCCAACACAATAGCTCAGTTTAAATTACTTCCAAAATTGCAGACATTGATGCATGGAGTATACAGTGAACAGAGGGCACAGTGGGATGAGTATCATTATAATGGGGAGTGCTTGGACTAGAATCTTTTTGCATATATAATTTATAACACACCCTTTTATGCTGCCAAAGAAATCCTCAGTAACACGGTGTATTAGCAGAACGTCATCCCGGATCAATGTGATACACTGTGAACCCTGAAGAGCCAATTTCCAAAGCTCTAAGCTTGCCTGGTGTGTGCTCAGCGCACTGTGCGATAGCAGAAATCCAACTAAAAAGAGAGAAATGATTTGGTTACTGCTGAGTAAGTGTCAGATAATTCATGTTATCATTTCATCAGCCCAAGGCAGCTTTAGACCATTTCAATAACTTGAACAATTCTCTCAAAATAAAAAGTAACACCCAAAACTATGTTGCTATGTTTTAGAGAAGGGTGAGCTGTACTACCTGGTTTACAATGGCATAACAGTTCTGATTAATCAAAAGATCAGTTAAAAGTTATTCCTGCCCTAATTTTTTGAAAGTCTATCCCTTGTCACTGACTTATAGGGACGCTAACCTCAAACGTTAAACATTTTCGGTGCTTATCTGAGAATAGCACAGAGGAATCTATGAACCACAAAAAATGCTTTCATTTTGTGCAAAGGCACCTAATTGTCCCCCCTAGAGCATTTCAAGGAGCATGTCCTGTGAGGATTCACAACACTAGCTCCAGATGAGATCTGTCAGAAAACTATTCTCTGTGGTCCAATCAGCAACCACTGTGACGAGCCAATCTGAATTTTGGCACTGTGGTGAGCCAATCAGTGACTCGCCGCATCATTTCCCCGCCCACTTGCAACAGTTTATATTTAGCCGTCGCGAGTGAGTCCGACTGTGGAGAGAGACCTGGAAGAAACTCCAGAGAGAGGACGTCGGATCCACCACAGAGGACAGCAGCAGACTTGTGAGGACGGCGGCAGTCGGTGAGTCGACCCAGAAGATGTCAGGTTCAAGAAAGAAGACATCACCTGTGCACTGAGAAGGGCGGGGCCGGCATGGTAAGGCAGAAGACTTTTGGAGGTGTATACAGGAGAAGCAGCAGGGGGAACGCACTGTGTCCTCACGATTCCCTCCTGCTGCCTATGAAAACTGCCAGAGACAGGTAAGGCCTTTGAGCACCACTCTTACAGGCCTGTGGCTATCTGCCAACTAGGAATAGCCCTGTGCCAGATATTTTTCTTTGGCGTCATGTTTGCTGTTGGACACAGAGTCAGGACACTTGTTTCCCATGCTCAAAGGAGCAAGAGGAATAGAGATGGCAACAGCAATGACAGTTAAACTTTGTAGGTCCCTGAGTGGCACTGCAATCAGACTCATTTACTGCAGGTCTGACATAAGGAGTTGCCTATGAGTAGATGTAGAGGGTAGATTTTTAAGAACATTTGACAAGGGAGCAATTTAGTCTAGTCAGATTATGTAGATCAATATAAGGCAACCTTCTGCCCTCTAGTTGTTGTAGATCTACAAGCCTGAATATAGCTGTCATGCTGGGGCTTGTAGTTCCACAACTACTGGAGCATTCTGGGGTCGGCGGAAGGGGGGGTTCTCTTTGGATATATAATGCCTGGCTGATGATGAGTGCTAAGGGGCAGCAGAGAATTTATTTCTGTGACTTGTCTATCTTCTGCATTAAAATTAATGGGTCAACAGATTAAAGGTAATCGAATATTATATTTATCTTCCTCCTTATTGCTTGCTGGGTCATATTGTTATGGATAGATGGTGCAGTGTTGGGACTGGGGACCATAATAATCTTCGGAGAGGTCAAATTAAAATGATTATTTCTTTGTGGGTGAGGGAGTACTTTGGGAATTTAATGATGTCTGAGTGGGAGGCAGCAGGAAATTAATTTCAGTTCTAGGTGTGAGTGACACAATGTCTGAGGATTGGATAAGGGTGATGAGGAACAGAGTTTTATGGCTATGTGTGGGGACATGTGTGTGCTCGGTGCTAACTGTCTAGAAGACTGTATGTCCTTGGGTAAACACTGTAAATAAGGTGGTTTAGTGGAAAGGTGTCGGGGAAAGCCGTGAGAAAGGTGTTTTGGCATGGGAGAATTATCGGTGGAAGGTTGGGGCAGCAAACCAATACCTCTGGCTCTGGAAACAACAGGTGAAGGGGATTCATTGTAAGGGCAGAGGGGGGTATGCATGGATTGGAGAGTGGCAACAGAGGTGGTTTCCCCAGTAACATTAATTCATTTTTACAAGTGTTGTGTACCCAAAAGACTGAGGGCTTGCTGCTGCTAGAATTATGTGTTACTAAAAACTGGATGATTGTGATGTACATATTTACATTTTGGTTAGTAATCCAATTAGAGGACCCAGTCATAAGCAGGGTTTTGACTAAAGTTTAGGAAGTGAGATAGACACTAGTATGATGTATTATGTTTGTTAAGTAAAATTAAAATGCAGCTTTGTTTTTCTGTAAAATAATAAATGCGAGTTGAATAAAGGTCCTGCTAGAAAATTTTTGTTACTTGCGTCTTTCCATAAAAGAATGGTGGGGAAGAGTCCATCAGATAATCCTTCCACAGAGGGCTATGTGCACGTGTACTCCCCCCCAGTCAAGAAATAGTGCATGGGAAGCAATAAAAGTACAGTTGCAGCAAAACAATTCTAACCAAGGTCACTGCATTTTGCTTACCGACTCTTTGCACTGTAGTCAACTGAAGACAAATATATTGAGCATAAGGTGCTTGTTTATGTTTTAGAAATGGTGACAGTGAGTCCCCACACCACCATCAGCCCTCAAGACAAATTTCTGTTTGCTTCATGCTCTATGGAAGCAAATGACACTAGTCGTGTGTGTGTGTGTGTGTGTGTGTGTGTGTGTGTGTGTGTGTGTGTGTGTGTGTGTGTGTGTGTGTCTTGTTATCTACATCTCCATGAGGCACCAATAAGAGTGTTGTTATAAAACTTACTCAGGATCCATTTTTCCATTGTCTCAAAGGGTAAATATTCACACGGCATCTGAAGAAGACATTAAAATACTGGTGAGATAATGGAAATTAAGGATTTAATGGAAATATAAATATAGTGACAGTAATGAAGTGTTTGGACAGTGTTACTAATAAATGCTCCATATAAAATGTAATTACATACAAAAAAAATGTACAAAATATACAAAAAAATGTTTCCCTCCAAAGAGTAAAATGGGAATCTTCTTTCCTGCTGCAGCTCAAATGGAAATATCAGTTCACTAATGCTAAGTAAGCCCCTAAGACCAGCATGTTTTTTCAACATCGTTCATATAGCTTGTAGCCCTCCTGGTTACCCACTGGTGTTCAATTGCTGCATCTGATTTGCATTTTTAACACAAATACAATGCAAACACTTCTAAAAATAAAACCTTTTCTATTCTACTGGCCTGACTCATGTTTGGATGTACGCATATTTGCGTGCAGTATCTTGCATGAAATAGCTCTGCACATACTCAGAAATGGACCTTATACCAATCAACGCAATGGCTTGCAATTCATGTCTACATGTAAATGAAACTTACGACTGTCTACAACTGAGAGGCGGATATGGGAAGTGGTGGGCTAACCTAGATCAGGTACAGTAAGTGCTTTCCGACTCAGATGCAGCTGACTCAAGTCCCGGGATTCTCGTAAGTACGCTTGGTTTCAATACACAATACAATCTACTGAAATATAATTTCCCTCTTTAGCTTCTAGAGAGCAGAACCAAACCCCGACCAAACTGTACACCTCTGTTCTACTGAACCCTGTTTTCTTAGCTTACCGTGTCTGAAGTACATGGAGAGATCATTGCTGCTGGATTGCTAAGGAGACTGAAGAGTTGAGCCGCTCTCCATTGATCTGCTGAGTGAGACCTCCGACAGAAGAGGAAGTGTGTGGACATCAAGGCGTCAGTTACTGTCTGGGTTACAGCAGGACAGATTTAATGCCAATTCACTGAACATGAGCAAAACATCTAAGGAATCTGTGACAGTAATTATGAGCGAAATTCCTGAACCTCAAGACTACGATACTTTGACATTCAGGTAAAATGTACCAAGGATGGAATAGATCAATGGTTAATGTCACTGTAACAATGACACTGAAATAATTGCTGGAGAACTTTGTATGAACATTGATGCCATTTAGAACACCGGGAGACAGGGGCAACGTTTTCTTTATAGCTGATTTTCTCAAGAATGTGTTTAATAACTGTACATTGCAATTATGCTTTTACTCACACTGTACAGTTAATGTTAGATTTTTTCAAACCTACATGACAGATACACTTAAATACTAATTAAAGTAAACAATTGAGGGCCCCAGACAAAATAACCAAGGTATAGGAAGCACTATATATTACTATATATTTCATTACCACCTATATAGGATAAGGCAGAAAAGAATTTTAAATTCCTGGATATCACTGAAATATAATAAATGTATTTATTTAAAAACATATATTATAAAATAAATGAATAAATGTTAATATAAACTTCACAATTTAAAACATTTTAAGATGTGAAAAAAGTGCACATTACAAAAATATGATTGGTTAATATCAGAATGCAAATGATGTTCTAATTCTGAAGAACTAAGGGGGGGGTTTAGTAATGTTAGCATACAGTCCCAAAGTCAATGAATATTTATATTCCCGCTGGTATTAGTGTAAGATTTATATGAGTGACCAGCTCCTCTAAATTTTTCACAAAACATTATATAGATGTAATAGAACCTCCCTCTAACGCATTATAGATGCACAAATCCCATCAATTATAATACTACATAGATGGACCTGTTCTGAAAGCTGTTTGTACCCTCTCTGTATAAAGTGTTTTAGTTGTCTGTATAGGGCAACAAATTCATAAGAACAAATGTGCGGTAAATCTCGCACCAATACAACCTCTCCTTTTTATGTACCTTGCGAGTGGTTTCCGTTCCAACTGTGAACACTTAAATACTAACTATTAGCGACAATCAACAATTTACCAGTCTAACATATTACTAATTTAGCATTGATCTTGACTTGCGCTATTCGATAATAAATTCAAAATTATTACCAAAGAAAGAATAAACGTTTTAAAAAAAGAGTTGTTGAAGAGAGACAAATGACACAAGTGTCTGCCACTCAATGACTGTGAAAAATGTTACAATAGATTTAGATATGACATAGACAGACCGAAAATAGATATAGTGTATGTGTGCATTCATCTCCTGCTGTAATTGGGGTGATTTTTATGCAAAGAGTCGCTAGTAAGCATACTTGTCAACTGTCTGACTCTCCGCTCTGGGAGATCCCGTAGGGGAGGCTACATGACAAGTGCAGTTAGCATGGTGCCGCAAATGGGGACACATTGTCCTGCCAGCACCATTACAATCTGTCAGAGGTCTGAAATATGGGACCATAGTGTATTTTAGTAAGTATATTCCAGCATTACCTTAGAACCGTGATGGGCGAGCTGATACACTTCTACCTTTCAAAAGGGCCGCACAGTACCCTTAATCTCATTAATAAGTTAAAACAATTAAGTTAATCAAATAAAGAGACACCTATCTGTAATAACATATCAGTAGGCATTTAAATCAAGTGTTAGAAGCTGTAACAAACAAATCTGACAAGAAGGAGCAGGGGGCCATAGATGAGGCCCTAGAGCAATCTGTTACTCATTACTGTCTTAAAACATAGGAGTAAGCTGGTTTTTATTCACCAAAAGGGAAACAAACATATTTAAAATCAAATATGAAAGACCTGCTCACCTTAGTGTGAGGTCCAAATTCCTCACTTAACTTTTTCAATGGATTGTCGTACTCCAGTAACATCTGTCCCAGCCGTGCATATGATGGGTCACTGCAGAGCAAATATTACATGGAAACAAATGATATGGGTAATTGCAGCAGTCTCACTTACGATAGGAAACATATATTATTGTGTGTACTTGTATTTTGTGCAGTTGCCTAATGGCAAAAGTAGTCCATACTGAAAAAAGGCAATATATCTGGTTATTTTTAAAGTTACACTACCATTAAGTACAAGGTGGTAGTGTAACCTTCCCTCAGCTGAAGACCAGGGGGAATGATACATCAAGAGATTGTGGCTTGTGATTGGCCGCCCCACTCACATCCCCCCTCTTTCACAATTTTAAGATGCTTAACAAAAATGAATTACAGAAATGCAGCCATTTTTCAAGTGGCTTCCGTTAGGATAGGTGGAAAGGGTGCTGAAATACCACCTCCTACTAGGTGGCAAAGTACCTTTAAACAAGTAGGGCCGGAGTCATTATGGAAAGTAAGGCAAAAAAGGGAGTATGTTTTCTCCTGGACAAAACTATGTTACAATGCAAGGGGTGCAAATTAGTTTTTTATTTTGCACATAAGTTAAATACTGGCTGTTTTTTCATGTAGCACACAAATACTTGATAGCTTGATACACTGAAATTTAAGGTTGATCTAGGACATGCCCTACCCCAACTATAAATCTGCCATCACATTTTAAATTTACCTCCCTCTCCAATGCAACATGGTTTTGCCAAGGTGCAAAGTTACACCTTTTTTTGTTTTACTTTCTTTAATAAATCTGGCCCGTATTGTTTTGTACTTATAGCTGTTCCAGATTCTGAAGAATAAGTTGTGACAAAGGTCTGTACAGTCTACATGATGTTGAAAAAAACGTAATTTAAATTTGTGGCAGTGAGAGAAGGAGTGATTTGTCTGGCAGTGTTAATCGGTGGTGCTTCCGGTACAGTGTTGCCCTAGTGTGTAGTGTCTTTACTGTGCATATATATACAGACCTTGCATGTACTCAATTTCATTGAATACATTGGACTTAATTTGGACTAAGGGCTAACACTTGTTCCTAAATGAGGACATCTATGGCAGCCATTTAAATATGAAATAAAAGCACAGCACTTGGTGAAAAGTACTGACATTTGCTGCATCACGTAGCGGGTCGCAAGGCCATGATGGCACAGTTCTCAGTGAACCACATCATCAAACCCCACCCACTTCACTAGGGAAGTGAGTGGGGTGTGGGAGGATCCACTGCTCTCCCAGAAATTCTGGAATCTCTCAGACATTCCATGAGAATAAGCAAGTATAGTTTAGCATTGAGAAGCTGGCACATCCTAGTTTAACTTTAAATTAGAACTTGAAAATAAAACTGCCCAAGTATTTGTGTGCTATATGCAGAGCCGGACTGGGACTAAAAATCAGCCCTGGCACTTATAGTCCACAGGCCCACCTCAGTTCCAGCAGGAAAGAAACCGAGGTGGGACTGCGTGGCGGCACCGAAAAAGGCGTGACCACATTGTGTTGTGGGTGTGGCCAACATGGGGCAATGATACATTCATTAAAATAAAACATAACATTTATCACGCCACATCCGAGGCACATTATGACAACCCCAGCCCACTGTACTTATCTATGGTGCTGCTGACATCCATCAGGGTGGGAACTTCCTGTAGAGTGAGCAGGGAAGCTCTTAGTCTCACAAGATTACCAAATCATGTGAGACTTATAGCTCCTCGGCTTGCTCTGCAGGCTGTGTCCTATCCAGAGACTTGGAGCGGGTATCCGCTCCCTCCTGCTAACCAGAGCTGGATTAACGCTTGGGGGGCCTGGGGTATTTTAGACAGGGAGCCCCTATTATGTAACATGGCTATCATTTTAGACAAATGTTACACAAATACACAGGCAATACTGTGTGCAATACTGTTAGTTGCACGCAGCTCTGCCTTCACAAGCAGTACGGTGTGAAGCGGGACTTACCTCCCAACTGTCCTTGTAGTCGGCCCAAATCTCACTAAATGAGACAGTCACCAAAATTCGGGACTTCCCCACCAGATTCAGGACAGTTGGCAGACTGTCCTGCTCTCTCCTACCTGTCTTGTTAGTTTCACCAGCTCTGGCTCCTAGGGGTAAATGTATGAATCTCCAGATTTTTCATCTCCGGCGTGTTCAGCCTCTTCAGCGCTTAAATTTAAAGCGGTGCTGCATTGTAAAGGGAAGTTTCCCTTTACAATGCAGCGCCGCTTTAAATTTAAGCGCTGAAGAGGCTGAACACGCCGGAGATGAAGAATCCGGAGATTCATACATTTACCCCCTGGTGTCTTTAGTTCAGTTGCTGCTTGTCTGGATACTGGAATGCTGGAGGCCCTTTTGGAAAAAAAATGGGTACATGCACTTTAGAAAACTCCAACCAGCCCTGGTGTTTAATCAATACAACCCATGTTTTATAATTAGGCCTCCCTCCAGCCCCAACAGTAAAATACTAGTATTCACATTTAATATAAATAGCTGCTGCTGCTGATAAATAAACCTATTTCCCTCCCTCCAAACAACCCCAGCAATAAATGAAATAGCATTTAGATTTAATAAATATACCTATTTCCCGCAACCATCACTGCCATTAAATAATTCATATTCACATTTTTTTCCACAAACAGCCCCACTTTCAATTAATAGCCCCCAAACCACCCCATCATTAAATTAAAGGTCCAATCACCCTATCTTAAATTTCTAGGCCCTAATATAAAATTAACCCACATCACCCCATAAATAAAATAGCACTTATTAAATAATTAGCCCCCACCTAAACTTCACCATTAAATTACTAGCCTACCTCCCACATTATATTAACATTCTCCTCCTTCCCTCATGCCTGAGTACATGCCCCCAATTGATATTATGCCACACAGTAGTGCCCCAAAATCATATTATACCAAAAAGTAGTGCCCCAAAATCATATTATGTCACACAGTAGTGCCCCAAAATCATATTATACCACACAGTAGTGCCCCAAAATCATATTATACCACACAGTAGTGACTCAAAATCATATTCTACCACACAGTAGTCCCCCAAAATCATATTTCACCACACAGTAGTGCCCCAAAATCATATTATGCCACAATAGTGCCCCCAGTTGAAATTATGGGACACAATAGTGGCCCGAATCATATTATCCCGTTTTTTGTGTGTCACCTTTTCTCTCCCCCCCCCCCCCCACCGTTTTTTGTGTGGCACCTTCTCTCTCCACCCCCCCTGCCTGTTATTGTGTGGCACCTTTCCTCTATCCCCCCCCCCTGTTATGTCTGGCACCTTTCCTCTCCCCCCCTGTTATTGTGTGGCACCTTTTATGTTCTCCCCCCACCCTGTGTTTGTGTGGCACCTTTTATGTTCTCCCCCCCCCCCTGTTATTGTCTGGCACCTTTCCTCTCCCCCCCCCCCTGTTATTGTCTGGCACCTTTCCTCTTCCCCCCCCCCCCCCGTTATTGTGTGGCACCTTTCCTCTCCCCCCCTGCTATTGTTTGGCACCTTTTATGTCCTCCCCCCCCTGTTATTGTCTGGCACCTTTTATGTTCTCCCCCCCCTCCCTGTTATTGCCTGGCACCTTTCCTCTCCCCCCCCCTGTTATTGTCTGGCACCTTTCCTCTCCCCCCCTCCTGTTATTGTGTGGCACCCTTTATGTTCTCCCCCTCCTGCTATCATCTGGCACCATTTATGTTCTCCCCCCCTGTTATTTTCTGGCACCTTTCCTATAACCCCCCCCCCCCCCGTTATTGTGTGGAACTTTTTATTTCCCACCCCCCCTGTTATTGTCTGGCACCTTTTCTGTTCTCTCAACCCCCCCAATTTTGTTTACCTACCTTCTTCTCAGCTTCTTCTGTTTCTGTCTCCTGTCAGCTCTTCAGCTGCCTTCCAGGACCTGTACTGATCACATGTGCCGTGCGCAGCGCTGCGTGCGGCACATGTGACCAAGAAGTGTCAGTGCATGGTCAGTGCACTGACTGTTTGAACCGGTCCTACTGACCTTCGGCCCTTCTGGCAATTGCCAGAAGTGCCAGATGGCCAGTCCGGCCCTGGCTATATTCAATAGCAAACAGTGTTCATACCGTTCAACATTTATAGAGGCAAAATAGGACCCGATTAAACCATGCCCTTGATCCCACATTCCACCAAATTATCCCCACTTTAGGATAAGCTCCAACCACTCCATTGCAAGCAGCACCTATTCCCAGTCAGCAAATCAATGAAATCAGGACCATTGGGGGATATAATGTGTTATACAATGATGATGATAGTTTTTGCAGTATTGGAGAAGAGTTTTTTGTCTGTTTATAATACACAAGTGATGTTAATATATGTATAAACTGCTGTAAATAATAGCCTGATCAAAAGAAAAACATATGTAATAATGTAGTACTGTTCTGATATGCTTATAATTTTCAGTGCAGAGTGAATTATCCCATATATAATGTAACGGTCTATATTGGTACCTGCAGAGTTTGTTTATTTGATAAGTTTAGTGCGTGTTACCTACCTGTGGCTTTGTACCATTTCAGAGGCGCAGTTGTAAAGAGCGACAAGCGTTTTTCTATCATCAATCCGTGACATTAGCATGATGACGGAGAAGTAAGTCACTATCAGGTCTAGATAATTCTTAGTGAAGGTGTAGTTTACATTCTGCAAGGTTATCACATAGGAAATAAATATTATGTTATATTAGGAAATATTCCTAGCAGGAACTTTCTGCTAAAATAATAATATATTGCATTAACTGGTCAATATTACTACTATTATTACATTATAACTAAGTATTACTAATATTACTACTAATACTACTATTACTACTATTACTACTATTACTACTACAATATTAATTAAGAGTACAAAACATTAACTGGAATAAACAAAGTGATCTTCAAGCTATTGGTTCAAGTAGTCCTAAATCTTTCTAGTGACACACATACATAACTATCACATAACTAGCTGGTCCATTGGTAAGTCGGTATGCACATTTTTGCAAATATAGAATGGTGACTTGTAAGCTTGATATTTAAATGACCAAAACCGGGGAGATGACTGGGCAAACTAGAAAGCATTATCTTCATTTGTAAAGGGTCGCAGAGATTTTTCAGAGGGTTACTGAGTTTTTTTTGCTTGTTCAGAGGTTGTGTGAACTTAGATTTGTTTTTAAAATGGAGTATCTTGCTTCATTGTACAAAGTGTGTAGTTGTGCACACTATGGGCCTGAGTCATTAAGGAAAGTAAGGAAAAAAAAGGAGTAAATGTTCTCTGGGACAAACCATGTGAACAATGCAAGGGGTGCAAATTAGTTTATTATTTTGCACATAGGTTAAATACTGGCTGCTTTTTTCATCTAGCACACAAATACTTGATAGATTATTTTTACACTGAAATTTAAAGTTGATCTAGGATATCTGCCATCACATTTTAAATTTACCCCCCCCCCCTTTTAATGCAACATGGTTTTGCCCAGGTGCAAAGTTACTCCTTTTTTATGCTTTGCTCTCCTTAATGACTCAGGCCCTATAAGTGTAACTAAGTGTAACTATAAGATTAAATATGATAAATTTAAAGCTGTCCGCACACACTGGCCGATCCAGGTGCTTTGCTCAAACACTGAGCGTCAAGATAAATATCCAGTTTGGCAACACATTGGTGAAAAAATTGAACTGGCTATTTGGCACCTGGCTAAAGAAACCAGATCACTCCCGGCTGTCATAATAAATCCTAACATCTGTATAAGCGTTGTTAGTAAAGTTGTCACAGTTATATATCATAAGGCTATCAAAAGACTCCTGGGATTTAAAAAAATATACTGATAATAACTGTTCATTTTAACTTTAACAATTATGGTAACTGAAAACATGTACTTACAATGTCAAAGTAACACTGACAAGCATCAATTGTGTTCAGCAACTCATACACATGATCCTGCAGGGAAAGATCAAAACATAATTAGGGCTCTGTTCTTTGTACCAATCAATGTGCTAGACCTGAAATTGCCAATATCAACATAAATCACAATTAATTTGGATGATGGGGCATGGCCAGGGCTGTAAAAGAGCAGATGTGTCTCAGCAGAGCTCCGATCTGGATAAAAATCCTTGTTTACATCCTGTTTCCCGGAACTCCCTTTGTGTCAGGGACCCCTAAACACTTATGATTACTATGAGTGCCATTTTGGATTGTCACTCCTGGCCATTAGCGAGTCAGTTTCCTATATTGAAGAGCAGGAAGCGGCACCGATTTCTTCTTGTGATCGAAAATCTCCCTGGAAACAATGATATACGGAAGCACAAAGCACCAAGTTGCCTCTTGTGGCTGGCTTATTACTCCTGCCCTTTCATAAGCTGTGTATGGATACTCTGATATGCATGCTAAGGGCTTCCTTTAGAGTTGAACGTAAAGATGCACTGGTTGCCTATGAGCAGTGGTGGAAGTGGGCTGATATACGGTGGTTCGCCATACTGCCACTTCTCCTACTGCTTTGTTTGTAATACTATCAAATTCAATTCTCTTACATTTTACATAACGCCACTTCTAAATTTCCACCATTGCGTATGAGCAAAGATGCATCTGCATACTTATATTTCCATATATGTATTTTGAGTTGCACACATCTTAAGATGTGTCTAAATAAACAGAACTCAGAATGATGGGTGCATAATATATTAGATCTATAATTGAACACTTACTGCCTTAATAAAATATGTATAATAAGTAATTATGTAAATAGCAGATGACTAGGCGTATAAACTGACAAATAGCTAAATCCAAAAGAACAATCTACAGTAAATACAATTAGATCGATTCACCTTAAAACTGAAAACAAAGATATATTTATTGCAAGCGATACATAAAAAAACAAGAAGAAATCACAACTCAGTCATTTAAGTTAGATAAACTAAACTTGATAGAATAGTTGCTATTAATGTTCAGTAACTCTCAAATGTCTGTAAGTCATAAAGTATTCAGTGCTAAATTAGAGGCGTTCCCTGGTGGCTCGCTGTTAACTTCTCTCACAAGAAGTTGTGAGTTAAGTTACAGGATAATTCAAGGGCTGGTTTGTTTCAAATATGTCAGATAATCAGTCTAAAATACAGCAATGGGAGAACTTTCCCTGACATCGCTCATGTAGTTGTAACACTGGAACATAAGGATCGTCTGCCCTTTCCTTTATGGAATCCAATTACTTCTTAACCAAAAGATGTTAATTGATCAGCCTTTTGTACAACTACATGAGCGATGTCAGTGAAAGTGCTCCCATTATAATAATTAGACTCACGTTCCCAAACCATAGAGATAAGTCTTCCGTCTTATATATAAAGATTGAACCATCTATTCAAAGCTGGCCCCACTTTCCTGCAGACTGTCATTAAAGCTTACATTATAATTGCCTAACATGTTTCTTTATAGACCTTGTGTTATACTCAGAACCATATGTAGTATATTCTGACCAAGTTTGCTCTGTTATTAAAATCCCAGCTATCCAATCTGTTCACAATTTATTCAATTAATATTTAATAACTCCTGTTAAGAACTTAATTTAAAGTGAATCAATCTAAATGTTAACTCATAATCAATAATATAAAAAGACAAACATTTATTAAAAATATATAACACATATTTCGCTCTATTCCCTATCTAGTGCCTATGCTTTTTCTCAAGAAGTTTTACACCATTGCGTTTAAGTTCATTTGGAATAATTGGCGTCCCAGACTCTCTAGAAAGAGAATGTTTAGATCTAAAATAAGAGGTGGCCTAGCCACTCCTAAATTGGAACCCTACCAACATGCTGCTATTCTAGATCAGCTTAGAGATTGTCAGTCTCCTTCCCCATTCAAAAAACCTTGGGTGGACATTGAGCAAAATAGTTCCTTTCCATTCCCACTATCAGACCTCTTATGGCTGGATAAACCCAGTAGACCGAACCCAGTATCTACACTTAGAAGTGTTAGAGATTCTCTTACTACTTGAGACAAGATGATGACCCTCTTACCAGAATATCATGCCCTTCCTCTAGTCTCTCCACAATTGCATTGTCACAACTGATCCCAGACATCCGTCTTGACTTTTGGTATAGGCAGGGAGCCAGACGAATACAGGATCTTTTGGATCCCAGCTACAAGACAAGTACGACATTCCAGCTCGAGACTTCTATATGTATCTTAAAATCAGACACAGGATACAATCCCACCCCTCACACCCACCGGTGTTGAGGTCGACCCCCACTGGTATCCAATTATCCCTCTCCCCTGTTTCCCAAGCAGGCGGCATCTCAACATGGTACCGGCTACTTTTAGCCCCTGTTGACAATCAAGACTTGCTGATTCAAGCTGTCTGGGAAACGGAACTAGATACTACTATCTCAGCAGATGTTTGGGAGAAAATCTTCCAAAACATATATAAGATGTATTAAACACTCGGAAATGTTGATTAAAGTGGTTCATAGGTTGTATCTTACCCCAGATAAGCTTAATAAAATCTTGCCTTCAGAATCTAAATATTGTTGGAGGAACTGTGGTGAGGCTGGCACGCTTATGCACATTTTTTGGACTTGCCCTAAACTTCAGTTATTGTGGGTTGAAATCTTTCATTTCATTTTTCAGGTCTCTAAGGCTAACATTTCTCCTTCTCCAGCTATGGCACTTCTATACCTATATCCTCCACACCTTAGGCTTCACAATCATTATGTCACTGGATACATACTTATCGCAGCTAGAGCTGCAATAGCACAGAATTGGAAATCCCCTTCAATTCCATCCCTTCCTAAAATTATACCTAAAGTTCAACATAGTTATGAGATGGAAACCATTGGTTTTAAATATTCTACAGCGGTCTCCTCCTCGTTGATAAAATGGTTTATATGGTATGAGTATTTTACGAAACATCGATCCATGTCAGACCCTTAAACTCTGAGTGTTCTCTTAGATGTGCATTTCTGTAAGAACCAAAAGTACTCTCCTGGTAATTTGACTGTCTCTTGATTTGTCTCTGCTCCCCCCTTCCTATTTGTCCACCCTCCCTTACCTCCAGATGTTTTTGTCATAAGTACTTAGCAATGTTTTGTGCGTTTATATATTTTTCTTTTCTTGATTGTATGTCGGCAGTGTTGATCGATCACTTTATTCTTTTTTCTGTATTGTAACCAGTAATCACTGCTATGTTTGTTACATGTGATTTTAAAAACTCAATAAAAACCTTTTAAGTAAAAAATATAAAAATATAAAATATATAGAAATATAATTAAAAAGCATCTGGCCATCCACTGCCATAGCCGAATAGCTAACTTAACATATCAATATAATTAACCATATTTCTATTCAGCAGTAAAGATGGTTGGCCGTAATCCTTTCTGCTGTTCATACCCTCTGATCGGTGGCGCGTCATTGTTATTTTCTCTTTTTTATCTTAAGATATATATAAACTTAAATCATTATGTGAAATATCTCATTGCCTCGTCAAGATGCACAACATACTAGATTGCTGAGCCAGTCCATCTGAAAGGAAGGTTGGCAATATGCGGACACAAATGCATCAATTGCATTGTCATCAAGATGACCAGAAAAACAGACTTCAATAATGTAATCTGAGGTTTGATGGCCACCTTAAGGGTTCTGAAGGAAGAACACCTAATCTGTGCCTTTGGAAATGCCAAGTTCTCAATAATGTTGGTGGTTCATCCTGGCAAAGAACACCACCTCTGGGTGCACCGCTGTGCACTTTCATTGCCAAATGACTTAACTGACATGATCAAGATGAAGTTCTACATTTAGCTCAACAGAGGGACCCATTCCACTTGACACCCGGATCTCAAATAACCTGATTCTGTTTTGAAAATTCCAAAGTAACAGGCTCAGTTTGCCTCCACATATCGTACGCCCAAAGACCTCATTTTGAAATATGCTGTGCAATATCATTCAAAGTCTTGTGTGGCGGCAGACAGCCAGGCAAGTTTCTTCACTCCCGTGAAGATATGCTTACATGGCTGGAGTAGCATGAGGCTGGACCAGGCAATCCATCACAATTGCCTTAGGACAGTGGGATGCCCCTACCGACATATATTTTCCCTAATATAATTTCAGTGTGAATATCTATTCTTGATGTTCTATTGTGGATACTTGGGGCTTTCTTCATTTTCAAAAGGAATGTGAATGCAACTTGCATTTTAAAAAAGAAAAACACACAAAATTTGTTTTCAAATTGTATTCAAATACAAGCGGATCTCAAGAACTGTTTCCATTTGAATCTGGGTATAAGTACTCTCTGGTTATATGTTACTTGCCATATGCAGACAGACACAACACAGTGCAGGATATGCACATGCATATGTGCAACATAAAGTCCCATCAGAATGCACGAAAAAAAAAATATTTAACAAAATCAATTTACAACTCTTAATACTGTAATCATTAATAAAAAATATATGTTTAAAAAAATGTATTTTTGTTTTACATGAAATACATAAATCAGCATGTTCTTTATTGTACATTTCCTAGTTGCATCCACCCTTTCCTGCCCCCATCCCCCCCTTTAAGTCATAGGCAGTTGGGAGTGTCATTTTCGTGTGGACATGAATTGCATGCAATTGCTTTCACTGGCATAAGTCCCGTTCTGGTGCATGAGCAGAGCAATTTCACGCAAGATATGGCACAGAAATGGACTTGCATTCAAAGATTAATAAGACCTTTGATGTCAGGGCTTGAAGCTATGGATTCTACAAGTGTGGGCCTTTTAGTTGTAATTTCGTACTCCAACCAGAGGTGCTACTGTATCTTGGATTTCTGCTGCTGCAGCAATGCAGTAGCTAATAAATCCTGCTGCTTAGCCCAGGAGTTAACAAGCTGAATCTGTTGCCTGGCTTTTAAAACTCTGACACTATCTGCAATCATGGTCAGTTCATTGGTGAGCTTGTGCTATCACATAGTTACAGTTTCTGTGATTCATTTCTGATCCTGTTTCTGCTATCCTGAGTTCCTGGAAGCCTGTTCCTAGTGTTCAATCCTGAGTTATTGGCTTCCTGCCACTAGTATGCAATTCTGAGTTCCTGATATCCTTCTACCAGTATGCAATCCTGAGTCAATGTTACTCTGCTAACCATGTGTGAATTCCTGTTACTCTGCTACTCATGTGCTATCCTGAGTTCCTGACATCATGTACCGTGTAATGTCGAAGTCAGCAAATTGGATTAAGTCATTTCAATTAAAGTCTAGCAAACTTGGTTGTCTTTGTCTGAAAAGATGCGTACGGTACGCATCGACGTACAAGGGCACGCTACGGCGTGAAAGGGCGTATGCATCCACTACACGTGGCAGCAACAGTAATTGGTCTTTTACCATACATTCGCACAAACACGCATACTTATAAAATAGTACACATTAATGGTAGTTGCAATACATAGTCAGTTATGTCGAAATATAGTAGTATTTATATGTTATATCAGAGTTACATGCATATTAGTGAAATACACGGAACGGGTTGAAGGAATAACATCATGAGTGGTATCATAATGAACCTTGTTACATATCCTACTGTTTGGTTCACTCTGCGAGGGAATCGCAGAGTGCATACGCAAGTTATGAATGATAGGGAATTATGAACTACTTAAGACTAAGGAATCCTGGCGGGAAGAGCAGAGCATACCCCCTGCAGAGATGACCCCCTCCTTTGGATTCCTTAGGATGAACCAGCCAATGATTGACGACCCCTTGGACATTCCTGAGACCCGGACCAATAGATGCAAGCTATACCATCTTCATTGTATTACTGTATTTGATTGTGTATATAAGCAGCATCTTGTGATCCAGAGTGCAGACATCTTGTCCCCAGACTTCAGGATTGAATGACTGCACTGGATCCAGAGCGCCTGTGATAAGTAACGGCTATATTTACTATTACTTCGCTTGAGCATATTATTCTACTTATTGCGAATAAATCTTTGTGCTTTGGAAACACAAATCGAGGTTCGACAATCGTTATTGGTTAGCGACAATACGCACATAACAATTTGGGGGCTCGTGAGCTTTGGAGGTTTCGTTGCCGATGATACGCAAGACCAACGGATTTCGGTTCCTCAACAAAGGGTGGTAGACGTGTCATAAACGGGTAAGAACGCATGGTGTTCAAAACCTGAATTTTACTCTGTGTTGTGAAACCGAATGTCCGTTTTGCATTATCTAGGGCACGCTAACTAGAACCTAGGGACAAAAGAGAAACCTGTTTCTTTTTTCTGTCATTGTGCGTTTTAACTGTATTGCATTGCTTAGCGTATGTGTATTTCCTGCTGTGCGTACGCAAACTTCCGGTAGACTTGCCACGTGGTTAAACAATCGTTTTGATAGTTATTATACATGCATAGTATAATTACTTGTGAAAGCCTCTGAGACATTATTACTATTGTTGGGAACTTTTGATTTTCTGCGCAGAAAAGGTGTATAGTGTGTGATGTTGTAACGTAGATACACTGTTTATTATTCATTGGTTCTCAGTTGCTGTCTGACGAGGCGGATTGCCCAACTGAAGGACGGTATACAGGGCAGGTATACCGAATGCGAAAACGTGTTTTTCGCAAAGCGCTACCAATAGATCGCAAGGTCTGCTAATAATTAGTATTGGTAGGCAGTGCGATCCAATCGCACCGTTAGTGCGAATTGGTGAAGCAGCTAGGAGGAATTATACTGGAAAGGCAGGTTAATTGTATTAACTTGCGCTCCCAGCGATAATAAACTCAGCAGATTTTTGTGGTTGAGCCAGGGTATCGAGGAGCTGATAGCCCTTGGGGCCCACAGTGATATTTCTGTATTAGGGATCCTCGCCTGGTGCGAGAAAAGCGAGTGAATGCGGCTAAAGGAAATACGTTCACCGAGCATTATAGATCTCTAGCGGTGAGTATAGCAACAGAGTTGAAATTATTAGGTGGAAAGAACAGAGTATTGCGGTGTGTCTGTATTTCACATTTGGCCGGAAGGAACAGAGCATTGCGGTGTGTCTGTGTTCCGGGTAGAAGGTATATTGTTCAACATGGGTGCTAAGCATATGCTAGAGATGGTCAGTGTACTGCCTAAGGAAGGCCCTATTGGTTCAGCGAGGTTTCTCATGTGTAAGAAATATGGTGCATACACAACTGTGTATTGTGACACGTGGGTCGAGATGACCAAAGCTTGTGATAGGCCTTTCCCAACAATAGGAAGTTTTAATGCAGAGGTACTAAATACTGTAAAAGATAAAGTATGGTTGATCAAGTCAACGAAAAAGAGAAATAGACATAATGATTGTTTAAAATTGTGGCAAATGGAAGGTAACACATGGCAGAGCAGCGAATGCAAACCGGAAGTAGGCGTGACGAAAAGCGCGCGCAAGTCGGATGTAACCGTTGCGAAGCGTGGCGAACTCAGCGCAAGCGCGCCCCCGCCACCTTATGTGGCGGGAGGGGTAAGTACAGCCGTTGTTAAAACTGAAAATAGAAAGATTGCTAAATTGTACCCTGTTTTAAGCCAGTTTCAATCAAGTGTATCTGAAAATGAAGATGAACCCACTGTGATTTCGGCCATTGCCCATGCTGTTAGTGTACTAGAGGCTCAGCGCAAGTATGAGAAAATGGCTGAGATAGGTGAGAGTAGCGTGATCACTAGGAGTGAAAGCGTTCTAAATCTAGGACCAGTAAATCCTGTAGTGTCCCCTGAAGTCAGTGTACCAGAGGGTGCGTTCCCAGTCCGCACAATATCAGTTCCCAATGGGAAACCGGATAAGGATGGTGTAGTTCCTTTAAGAAATGTTACAATGCATTGTCCCTGGACTAGATCAGAATTACGTTCCATTATGACTGAATTCCCAGACCCTAGAAAGGAGTTAGCTAAATGTCAGAAATTTGTTAAAGATTTAGGGAATGCTCACGAACCAACCAGTAAGGATTGGCGGGTAGTGTTGAGGGCGTGTCTTCCTCCCAATACTAACATACAAAAATTTATTGAAGATTGTTTGTTGGAGGAAGATGACACCTTGACTGATGAGATTAACCAACGGAATATAGAACAAATTGTCAAACACTTAGCCATCTGTTTTCCAGTAGTAGTAAATTGGAGTAAGATTTTCACCATTAAACAAAAGGATAGTGAAACTGCCTCAGATTACTTTGCTAGAGCTATAACAGCGATCGCACGATTTACTGGGATATCCAACATAAGTGAGGATCCACATCACAGAGATGTAGCTGTAGGAGTACTGATGGACGGCCTTAGAGAAAATTTAAAGACGAGGGTACAAACCACATTACCTAATTGGAGAGGCGTCACGGTAGACTCTCTTAGGGAGTCTGCTGTGGAGCATGACAAGAACCTTTTTAGAAAAAGGGAAGAGAAAAGTGATAAGTTAATGACGGTAAGTATACAGGCTCTAGAAGGGGTGCATACACGACCACCAGCATACAACCCATATAACAGGAAACCTAAAGTGATCAGGTGTTTCAACTGTAACGAGGAAGGACATTACAGGAGAGATTGTAAAAAGGAAAGACTCAATACACATAGGGGTGGGTCACATAGATATCCTCCAAGGAGGGATTCACATGGACTAGAAGACTCACATCTACCCGCTCATATTACGGCAGCAAATGCTGAGCGGGAAATCAATAGTCAGCGCTAGGGGTCAGGTCATACCTGTAGTCTACAGCCAGTGAGGTTAACTGAGAGTCAGAGTGAAGAACCAACAATGATGGTTGACATAGCTGGTAGGAAACAAACTTTTCTTGTAGATACAGGGGCGGCCCGATCTGTGATAACCTCTCCTTTCAATCTACAGGTGACCAGTAAAACTATTCCAGCTATGGGGGTAACGGGAAAAGTGTTACGTTATCCTCTAACTAAACCCGCTGAAGTTACTATCGGCCCTCTGCATACTAAGCATTCGTTGCTCCTACTAACTTGCTAGGGAGAGACTTGTTATGTAAAATGGGATGTGTCATATACTGTACTTCAGATGGTGTGTTCCTAGATATACCCGAGAAGGTTGCACATGAGGTACAGGACATATTGGACACCCCTCAAAGGTTAATGTTACACTCTCCTGTTATAGAACAAAGTCCATCTCAAGTAAAGGGGATGTTGCTGGAAATACCAGGTTCCCTATGGACCAGAGATGGACAGGACACTGGACTGATGGCAAACGTAGCCCCTGTCATGGTCAATCTAAAAAGTGGTAGGATAGCTCCAAAAATCCCACAGTATCCATTAAAACCGGAGGTGGAACTAGGGGTATATCCTGTTATTGAGAGGCTGTTACAACAAGGGATTTTAATTCGTACAGCCAGTACAGCAAATAGTCCCATTTTTCCTGTGAAGAAGAGTGGGGGGAGGGGCTATAGATTAGTCCAGGACTTAAGGGGTATTTACAAAGTTGTTGAGAGCCAATTCCCCGTAGTGCCGAATCCAGCTGTCATTCTCATGCAGATTCCACCGTCTGCCAGTCATTTTACTGTCATTGATCTATGTTCTGCTTTCTTTTCAGTCCCTCTTCACCCTGACTGCCAATACCTTTTTGCATTCTCCTACAGGGGAGTGCAATACACATGGACCAGACTACCCCAGGGGTTCATTGACAGCCCCAGTATTTTCTCCCAAGCCTTACATGACTGTTTGCAATCCTTTCAACCCCACAATGGGTCTGTTCTAATTCAATATGTGGACGATTTGTTGTTGTGCTCTGATTCTTTTATGTCATGTTTGCATGATACTAAATTGTTGTTGCTTCATCTTTCACAAACAGGGCACAAGGTGGCAAAGGATAAATTACAGCCATGTCAGACTAAGGTCAAATACTTAGGACACTGCCTCACTAAGGGGCTAAGACACCTGACAACCGACAGAATTGAGGCCATACAACACATGACCCTGCCGCAGAGCCAGAAGCAGATTCGTACTTTCTTGGGGATGTGTGGATACTGTAGGTCCTGGAGCCCAGGTTTTTCTATTCTGGCATTACCATTGCAGGAGCTAGTCTCTTCCTCAAAACCAGAACGTGTTGTACACACAGAAGAGTCAGAGCAAGCGTTCTTTAATCTTAAAGATAGTCTGACTAGAGGACCTGCATTGGGAATACCTGATTATGAAAAGCCTTTTGAGCTATTTTGTACAGAAGCTGATGGTTGTGCAGCAGGTGTCCTCGCACAGAAACATGGTGACGCTAGCAGACCGGTAGCATACTACAGTGCACAATTAGACAATGTGGCAAGATCACTCCCAACATGTCTCAGAAGTGTAGCAGCAACGGCTCTTCTGGTGAGTAAGAGCGAGGACGTAGTATTAGGACATATTTCAACTATCTATACACCCCATGCTGTATCAGCTCTGTTAAATTCAGCCCAAACCAGACATGTTTCTTCAGCTAGATTCACAAAGTGGGAACTAGCCCTGATGGCACCCTCAAACATCACCATCAAACGATGTAGCACCTTAAATCCAGCTACATACCTTCCGTATGTGTCTCTAGAGACACAAAGGGTGGGAGGTGAGGAGACCCTGGTTGATGATGAGTTAGGCAAGAATACTGACACGCATAACTGTATGGAACACCTGAATCAGACCTTTACTGCAAGGCCCGACATACGTGACACCCCCTTAGAAAATGTAGATTTTACGTTTTATACAGATGGAAGTTGCCATAGACATACAGACAGAGACAGGAGAGCTATGTACTGGTTACGCTGTCGTAGACGACCAGGATGTGGTAGAAGCTGAACCCCTTGGTCCACCTCACTCAGCCCAGGTGGCAGAACTAGTAGAACTAAGGAGAGCGTGTGAATTGGCAGAGGGTAAATCAGCCAATATATATATATACTGACTCTAGGTACGCCTTCGGGGTAGTGCACGATTTTGGGGCCCTTTGGTGTCTTAGAAACTTTACGACAGCAGCAGGTACACCAGTAGCACACTCACAACACATAAAAGGACTTCTGACAGCGATACAGTTACCCAGAACAGTAGCCGTCATAAAGTGCAAAGCCCATACCTTTGAAGAAGACCCAGTGTCATTGGGCAACAACAGGGCAGACGAAGCTGCTAAATGGGCAGCAGGGCAACCTATAACTGTATCGACCGAGACTATGATGGTTTTTTAGACATTAGACATGCAGAAATTAATTGAAATGCAAGATTTGTGTTCCCTGCAGGAAAAGGCGGTCTGGAAGGCGAAGGGATGTGGTCAAGAGTCCTCAGGACTCTGAAGGGATGGACAAGGTAAGCCTGTAGCTCCCCGAACATACTATCCAAGCCTGGCTGAAGCAGCACACGGCCTGACTCACCTGGGTAAAGAAGGTATGTGCAAACTGGTGAGAGCATACTGGTGTGCTCCCGGATTTTCCTCTCAAGCTGGTAAGAAAGCAATGTCATGTCTTACTTGTTTGAGGAAAAATGTTGGGAAAACTATTCCAACTGAGCCATCCCACATCCCTCCTACAGACGGACCTTTTCAGGTAATACAAATTGACTATATCCAATTACCACCGTGCAGGAATCTAAAGTATGTGTTAGTGTGTATTGATGTGTTTTCCGGTTGGGTAGAAGCATATCCGGCAGCCACTAATACTGCTGTGTTCACTGCAAAGAAAATTGTACAAGACTTTGTGTGTAGGTTCGGTATCCCTAGAATCATTGAAAGTGATAGGGGTACCCATTTTACTGGTGATGTCTTCCAAAATATGTGTAAATTCATGGGAATCAGTAGCAGACTTCACACCCCTTACCGACCACAAGCCAGTGGTAAGGTGGAGAGAGTAAACGGTACTATAAAGAACAAACTGGGTAAGATAATGGCTGAAACTGGGTTGGCATGGCCTGAGGCTTTTCTGTTGGTCCTCCATAGCATTCGAACCACTCCTAGACCTCCTCTTAATCTGTCCCCCTTTGAGATACTGTTCGGACGACAACCTCATTTGATCGTGAGTCCACAAGACGACTTAAAGTGTAATAATGAAGTGACTGTACAATATCTTATAAGAATGAGTAGACAGCTGAAACAACAACAACTTAAACTAAAAATGCTGTCACCTGATATGCCAGAGACGAACTGTCATGATGTTGAACCTGGAGACTATGTTATGATCCGCAATTTCTTACGTTCAGGTTGTTTAACAGACCGTTGGGAAGGCCCGTACCAAGTGCTGCTGACCAGTACTACATCACTGAAGGTTGCAGAGAGAGACAGTTGGGTCCATTCCACCCACTGCAGGAGAGTCCATAATCCGGAGAAAGTGCAAGACAAAACTCAGACCGACGACATAGAGCTGTCACTTGTGAGCCTGTTCCGGGAGACCTAAAGCCTGCAGTTGAGACACCTGAACCAGAGACGTTGCCTCAGAACTATCTTTCCAGCGATGGAGTGGCGGTTTTTGTTTTTCTTTTGTTCCAGGATTTTCCTTGTTTTTACTTTTTCTAGGACAATCTATTTTTGTGAAGGAGGATGGAGGACGGAGGAGAGTTCTGGGAGTGATACGGATGAAATGGAGGCCGAAGAAAAGTTAATAGGATACTCTGAACAGCCCATTATCAAACTTGGTCCAGGGGTTATGAAAAGGTCTGCTAGCTCAGGAACTCGGAGGCAGTGTGAGGGGCTATTGTCTGATGAGTATTGTATCTGCAAGTTCTGCGACTCCCTAGTTGAAGAGAGATGCATCCAACGATGCCAGTCCCCCAGTACTCTGAATATAGGCGGGCATCCTTTGGAGGATTATCACTCCCTGGTGGGTAAGGTGCTAAACCAAACCGAGTGTTGGGTGTGCTCTCACGTGCCTCAAGGGCAGCATAACATAGGACTAGTGCCATTCCCTCTAAACATATCCGAAATACTCGAATTAAGGGGTGGGAGGCCCATAGAAGGGAGGTACAATAATACTAGGTCCCCTAGTCTGACGCTTCCACAATACTCCATAGGCAGATCTTTGCTGTGCCTACACATATCTCATGCAAAGCGCCTGGAGAATTGGGAGGCTGACCTATCAGATCAGACAATGGCTCGCCGCACTCATTTTAGAGGGAGACTAACAAGGTCACTACTAGGCAGGAATGTTGATGGAGGTCACAAATTAGGGTGTATAACCAAACATAAGAAGGTATCCATTGGAAAAGTCTCTACAGATAAATGTAAAAATGTCATTAATGCCGACACGTGTCTAGAGCAGATGGAGACACTAGGCATGGGTAGTTTTATCAAAACTCTGTGTGATATAATTCATGGGCATACTGTTCCTTATGTTCTCCCTGAGGATGTGTATTTTGTTTGTGGAAGAAAAGCTTATTCCTGGGTAACTCCGAGTTCCAAGGGCTTGTGTTTCCTAGCTAAACTGGTTCCTGAAATCATGACTATTACTCATGAAGAAATGGTAGATATTCACAAGACTACATCACCACCATACATACACACACAGTATGAACACCGTGGCAAGAGAAATATGATTCCTGGTGAGGAACCCATAGCTACAAAATTGATTAGTGAAACTGTTGGTTTCCAAGTTATGGTTGCTCTAGATCTCACCAGGACCGCTCGGGGAACATTAAACTTTAAATATATCCAAGACCTAGCTAAATTAATAGATAATATCACCGAGATGTATGATGACACTTTCAGGTATACTGGAAGGGAGCTACAAGCGTACAAGAAGGAGTTGGTGCAACATAGACTGGTACTAAATTATCTCACCTCTATTACTGGTGGGTACTGTGTGACACTGGCCACCCAGTTCGGTGTCAAATGTTGCACGTACATTACTAATAATACTGATGACCCTAAAGAGGTTATAGACCGGAAGATGGATGAAATTTTGCAGCTGAAATGGGAATTTCGAAAGAGCCATAATTCTTCGTTATATGAGGTCGGGGAAAAGGTGGCGGGTTGGTTCTCATGGTTGAACCCAGCAAAATGGTTCTCCGGTCTGGGGGAGTGGGTACAGGAAATGATTGCGAGTGTAGGTAAGCTCCTTCTCCTTATACTGGGTGTCATCTTAGCAATTGGTTTAGTTGTCAAATGTGTTCCTACTGTGTTGAAGTGTGGAAAATGGTCTCATAGGAGTGACACTGAGAAAGAGACTGAAAGGGTGGTACCAGATACCGAGATCATGGTCTGTAAAGAAGTATTGTATAATCCTGAACTTGAGACGGTGATTGGGTGATAGTTTATTACACTATCAAAGGGTGGAACTGTCGAAGTCAGCAAATTGGATAAAGTCATTTCAATTAAAGTCTAGCAAACTTGGTTGTCTTTGTCTGAAAAGATGCGTACGGTATGCATCGACGTACAAGGGCACGCTACGGCGTGAAAGGGCGTATGCATCCACTACACGTGGCAGCAACAGTAATTGGTCTTTTACCATACATTCGCACAAACACGCATACTTATAAAATAGTACACATTAATGGTAGTTGCAACACATAGTCAGTTATGTCGAAATATAGTAGTATTTATATGTTATATCAGAGTTACATGCATATTAGTGAAATACACGGAACGGGTTGAAGGAATAACATCATGAGTGGTATCATAATGAACCTTGTTACATATCCTACTGTTTGGTTCACTCTGCGAAGGAATCGCAGAGTGCATATGCAAGTTATGAATGATAGGGAATTATGAACTACTTAAGACTAAGGAATCCTGGCGGGAAGAGCAGAGCATACCCCCTGCAGAGATGACCCCCTCCTTTGGATTCCTTAGGATGAACCAGCCAATGATTGACGACCCCTTGGACATTCCTGAGACCCGGACCAATAGATGCAAGCTATACCATCTTCATTGTATTACTGTATTTGATTGTGTATATAAGCAGCATCTTGTGATCCAGAGTGCAGACATCTTGTCCCCAGACTTCAGGATTGAATGACTGCACTGGATCCAGAGCGCCTGCGATAAGTAACGGCTGTATTTACTATTACTTCGCTTGAGCATATTATTCTACTTATTGCAAATAAATCTTTGTGCTTTGGAAACACAAATCGAGGTTCGACAATCGTTATTGGTTAGCGACAATACGCACATAACAGTAATCTCAAGTTCCTGACATTCTGCTATCCGAGTGCAATCCTGCATTCCTGACACACGGCTACCCATGTGCAATTCATACTCTGCTACCTGGCACTCTGCCTGCCATGTGCAATTCTGAGTCCCTGAGAATCTGCTACCTGAGTGCAATCCTGAGTTCCTGACATTTTGCTACCTGAGTGTAATCCTGCATTCCTGACACTCTACTACCTGGGTGCAATCCTAAATTCCTGACACTCTGCTACCTATGTGCAATTCTGACTCTGCTAGATGTGTGCAATATTGAGTTATGGACACTCTGCCATCCATGTTTCCTGACTTTTTGCTATCCAAGTGCAGTCATTAGTTCCTGATAGGCTGCTCTCCGTGTGTTCTTTTGAGCTCCTGATATCCTGCTATCAGTGTTCAATCCCAGGTATCTGACCCCCTGCTACCAGCATGCAATCCTGAGTTCCTGACACTCTGCTATCTGCATTCTATTGATATTCTGCTACTCGAGTACAATCCTGAGTTCCTGACACTTTGCTATCCGCATTCTATCGATATTCTGCTACTTGAGTGCAATCCTGAATTCCTGACACTCTGCTATCCGCATTCTATTGATAGTCTGCAATAGAGTGAAATTCTGGGTTTCTGACACCCTGCTACATGTGTGCAATCCTGATTTCCTGACACTCTGCCAAGCCATGTGCAATCACGAGTTACTGACACTTTGCTATTCTGAGTTCCTGACACCCTGCTACCATTGAGCTATCCTGATATATCTCCAGCACAAGGATTGCTAAACCACTGCCAAATCTTGTATGTATTCAAGTGTAAAACATTTCCGCACTTTCACAAGACCACTGACTCCACTAGTGGCATAGTTCCTGATAGACCTGACACATGAACTGAAGGTTTGATAACTCCCCATCCCCATTATTATTTTCTATTTGTCATTTTGAATATAGGTTCATACAGAATCCTATTGATATTTGATGCTTGATATGCTATACCTTCTTTAGATCATATACATGACTGGATAGTCTATCTATATTTGATTATTTGTGTGCTAGATATGGTGGTAAACATGTGCTGCATTGACAACTAAGACCCACCAGACATTTGCCCCATTTGATTATGAAAAATGCACACAACAGTGGAATGTAAGGTGGTTTGAAGTCTTTGGTGTTCCAATTCATTTAGTCTTGGCAATTGTTGTATGCAAGAAACCCACCTTGAGGGCAATGAATGGGCTGAGCCTATCACTAATCAGACTCCAGGGTGGTAGCCATCCTTATCAAGAGATACACATACTTTATCTATCATGACTTAGAAAAATTTGGTGATATAAGTTTGTTTATTCTCATACTTAAGTGATCCTACATCCTCCTGCTATCCAATGTAACGAAAGGGCATTTACTTTATTGCTAATTACCAAACATACTGATTGTCTGGTTAGAAGACTTCAACTGCCACTGGGATCACATGTGGGACAAATTATCCTCTGTATCTTCTCTTTCATTGCTTCATACCTCCTCTGTCCTGCAGAACATACTGTCAACTTTAAATATCTGTCATTCTTGGTGACACCAATATCCCACAGACCACATTAATCTGTTAGTCCAAGGCACAGAAAATTCGCTATCACTTTTGATTTAATGTTAGCATTGCTACTCCCCCAATTCTCACTCATACAATCTATCTATTAAATCAGTTTCTGATCTTTATTTAGGTATTCCAGAAGTTACAAGCCTTCTGGAAGAAGATCCTGAAGGTTGTAAATGTTAAAATGGATTCTCCGGTGCCGGATCACCCTAAGATCTGTTTTCTTAATATCAAACTTAAATTATTCAAAAGCAACTCAGATCCTTAGAACTGCAGTCCTTTTTCATGCTCAAAGGTCTGTTACCAGAAGGCTACTGAGTCCTATAACCCTATATTAAGTTAATGGTCTGCTTCGGTGTGTTCCTTCCAACCGAAACAAGAAATGGGTTTGTCAACACCATGGATGGCCCATTAAATTCTAAACTATCTTTCAAACTTGACTAGACTCCCCAGTCAATCTTTCCCCTCATGCATCCTATTCACCCTGATCTCTCGGTGAGGCCTGTTGCTCCCGAACTGGGTTGCACTACCTTATATACCCTCATATATATCCAATTATCCATCTTTTGTCAAATACTCTGTACTGGCTGCTATTGCTCTTGTTAGGTATGTGATAATACACTGTAATATGTAACTGTAAACCTTACAGTGCACCTGGTTTCTGTATGGTTTACTCCCATGTGCAAATATGCATTTCTGTCTTATGTGCAATGGTACTTTCTTTGCTAATGTTTATTTAAATCAATTTTCATTGAAACCGTGGTTTGTGCCCTGCACAGCAATATGCAACTTTTTCCAAATAAGCATTTGTTGAATCACACAAAAATAAAATCATATATATACTGAACGAGTGAAAAATGTTGCTAAACAGAGGATTATTTTAATTGCTTTGTCCTTTGTGGTGGGTTATTTTGCCTCCTGAGCGGTAGTGGCATACCTAAATACTTAACCCATACACAAGGTGATCCATGCTCTGACAGAATAAGTCAATCAAAGTTGGGTGCAGATTGCAAAGTTCACAGATTCTTGCCCTAGGCTGTAGACCCTAATTTCTTTAGAGTTATTATTATAGAAAGCAGCCCAATCATTGCTCGTTGCATGTCTGTTGATGGCGAGGTGTTACTAGGTGTCACAAAGGTGTAGATATGAGAAATTGTGGTCAAATCAAAATTTCATGTGGAACAGGCCATTTTGCATAAGTACAAAGTTCCAGAGATATAACCAATATCACTTTTGCACCACCATTCTTCATTGTTTGCACAGTTTATAGTCTATAAATAGAGCTGGAATGATGACTATGTTAATTAATTCTGTTCTGTAGTGGAAGAAGTGTGAGTGAAGCAAATGATAGGTGGAATTCTGCGTGGAAGAAGAAATTCCACTGGACAAATGTGCATAATTCAAGATACACTTTTCTGACCACAGAAGAAGTGGGGTAAAATTTGAATATTCAGCATGATTGCCAAAGTGTATACCATAGCATTAGCAGGCAAAGAGCACCCATCCTGAAAGTGGTTATGATGGAGGTACCCTGTGCTGATGAGAAGAACAGCTGCCAGTAGATTTGGCATAGCTGGTGAGAAGTGGTAGGGTATTTGGGGTTCTGCATGGAGAATCTGTGGAAACAGTTACTTACTTTGTAGATTGGATGTTACAGAGTAGAACAAAGTGTTGCCTGGTAACGGATGTTGGGAGTCAGTCTCCCATGTGATAAATGTTGTACAGTGTTTCATTTTCTTATGAGACTTGTCTCATTAGCTACAGGTCACTATTGTCTGCGTTCAGCAAGCATCAGTTATTACATGTCACAAACAGTAATATAGATTATTATCATCTGCCATTTTTATCATCTTCCACAGCTATGATAACCTAATCGTAATGGCTACTCTTTCTATTACAAATTAATATACATTACCTACCCATTCAATGTACTATGGAAACTGAAACAAAAGGTACAACCTAGAAATATTTTCTGCATTAGGAAATCTGATGCAAAGTTGGCACCGAGGGGTAAATGTATCAAGGTCTGATTTTGCCAGCGTGTTAAAATCACGGCAAATCGCGGGTGATAACCCGCGATTTTAGTCAAAATTTTCTGAAATGTATCAAGCTGCGATTTTGACCCTGATCTTCAAAATCGCTGGTCATCTCTGGCGATTTGCTGCGATGTAAAACACTCCCGTGTTAGCTAACTCTCCTGTGTTGTAGCAGCGAGTTGTATACACATCACTGTTACACTGCCTGTCATACTCCGGCAGCTGTAAAAACTGTAAAGAATAGATAAAAGTAAAAAAAAAAAAGCGTGGGGTCCCCCCTCTATTCATGCTTAACCATACTGCTGTCTGACTACTGCTGGTTCCGTGAAAATCGGGGAAAAATTTTGCGCGGGGTCCCCCCGATTTTCATGGAACCAGCACTAGGCAAACCAGTCAGGGTTGGAGGCACTATAGCAGGGGGACACGAGGCAGGGGTCCCCCTGCCAGAATGACAAACCAACCCCAGGCTGTTCAGCGCTGGGCAGGATTCACTAGGGAGAGGTGTCCGCCGAAAAAAATGAGCGGGCCCCCCCTCCCCTAGGGACACCCAGCCCAGTGCTGATAGCACTAGGGCTCTTCCTACAAAAAATTTTCCCTGATTTTCACGGAACCAGCAGTAGTCAGGCAGCACTAGGGTTAAGCATGAATGACCCCACGCTTTTTTTTTTTTTACTTTTATCTATTCTTTACAGTTTTTACAGCTGCCAGAGCTCCAGCAGCTGTATGACAGGCAGTGTAAAAGTGATGGGTTTATACAACACGCTGCTAGCAAGCAGCGTGTGGTATCTGGCGTAATGCAGCTTCATACATTTGAGACTTGTATAGCTGCAGTGGCTCCAGCGATTTTGGAAATAGCGATTTTGACAGAAACACATCTCTGGCGATTTTGCATGAAATCTCAGCTTCATACATCTGCGAGTTTCAACTCTCCAAAGAAAGTCGCTGGATTTGCAAAATCGGACCTTGATACATTTACCCCCGAATGTCTAAATGAGCATAAATTTGCATAGTTAGCACAGCCTTTATTATGTAAGGTGATATGTTATATTATATTAGCTCTGTTTTTTGTTTATTTATTTATCATTTATTTATAGATTGTAAGCTTGCGAGCAGGGTTCTCTTACCTCTCTGTCTATCTGTATTACCCAGTATTGTTTTATTAATGTTTTCTCCCAATTGTAATGCGCTACGGAATTTGCTGGCGCTATATAAATAAATGTTGATGATGATGATATAGGGCCACCAATTAAACTGTGCTGTACAGAGATATTAGTCATTCACATAAGTCCCTGCCCCATTGGACTCTAAGAAGTCTATTTATGACCCATCGTTTTTTTTCTCACATTAGTTATCATTTCTTATTGCATTAAAATTGGTAATCTGGGACAATAGCTCCGATAGGAGCCTGTCCTAGCAAATAGTTTATAGTAAATTGATTGCAATAGCAATCACTTTACTTACAGGTTCCTAAGGCCAGGCAGAATTTGCGATGGGGAGAGCATGACGTCTGCCAGGGGGGGTCTCAAAATCTCTCTCCTCTGTTGCCCTCTATATCAGAGTCTGACAAATAGGGCAAAATTGCACCCCCCATAGACACCTATGGGGACTGAATTTGCGATTGAAGAGGCTGGGACTGCTGCAGGTATCACAGATATCTGCTGCTGCCCTGTGTTAATAAATAGCCTTGTTAATATTTCAATATGGTAATCCCCAATATAGTTTTGTAAATAGACCCCTAAATTCCCTAATACACACAGACAGATAAACAGACACTAAGTACCACACAGATAAAGCCCTGGTTGGGAATCAAACTCATGACCTCCATGCTGTGAGGCGAAAATGCTAACCACAGTTAGCAGTGTTATGTAATTAAAAAGCTATCTATTCTATAGCAAACAATACTTACCCGAAATTCCATAACATCCACAAATGTCAGGTAATAGCCAGTTAGATTTTTCACAATCTCAGATTTTTCTTTGTGCACTGGTCCTAGATGTTGCTGCATTCAAGAGAAGAAAACCAAAATGTTATCGAGTTTACAGATGAGATGCGCTTAAAAAGATAAAGGATGTTCTTTATTATTATTGTTACTGTTATTATTACACAATAAATATAATCTAACTTACTTTAACATTCACATTTTTATATTAAGCTTTTTTTTTCAATATAACATAAACTATTACTTACCATAAAAGTAGGTATAATATAAAAGAGGAGGAATATCTAAAATAATATAAAAGAGAAGGAAGAAAAATGTTGCCTTAACTTATCTTTAGGATTGTTCTTTCTGCCACTTCTGCTGCCTCTTATACTAATCTGTAAAAAGTATGTGTGGTTTAGGTAAAACCAGTGGTCAAAGTGGGGGTGTATATGGTGGTATGACATACCGCCACTTCTCCTATTGCCTTTATTGGAACATTATGAAAATGCATACACTTACATTCCCATTACATTTTCCATACCACCAGTTCTACATTTCATGCTGCCACTTTTAAATTTACACTTCGACCACTGGATCAAACCACAATACAATGTCCCTTTTATAGAATAAACATTATATATTTGCATTTTAGGTGTACTCGCCATTTGAATCACCAACAAAAAAATAGGAAATGTTTCTCTCTAAAGAGAAAAAAGAATAACTATAAAAATAGTGTATGCAATTAGTCAATTTGCACATCATGAATAATAACTATAATAATAATAATAATAATAGAATAATAGAATGTGGTGTAAAATTATATACTTCTTCCATCAGACATTTACATGCATATTAGGGGCAGGCTGGGCTGGGGAGCAGGGGGGCATCTGACTGTTTTTTCATGTAGCACACAAATACTTGATAGCTTATTTGTACACTGAAATTTAAAGTTGATTTTTGTGTGCTACATGAAAAAACAGTCAGTATTTAACTTAGGTGCAAAACAGAAAACTAGTTTGCACCCCTTGGATTGTAACATGGTTTTGTCCAGGAGACTGAAATAAGATACCTCTTCATTTAATATCCTTAATGAATCAGGCCCAATGTTCTTATTCACTTAGATCTTCCACAGCTGTTTATTTGGTGGTGTTTAAAGCTGAAGTTATGGGAAAGAGGTGTAATTTGGGAGGAAGGGCTTGTCCCCCTGTCATTGTTTTTTCATTCACTTAAATCATGCACATCCCTCTGTGAATGGTTTGCGGGAAGGAGTAGGGCTACACCAATGTATCAGTTTCAGCTTGTAGGCAAGGTTTTTGGCGTGGAAGGGTAGGGAACGAGGCACAGTGCATAACAGCTTGTCAGCAAGGCTAACGGTTTGGAGCCTCTCTTATAATTATAAATATTTCCAGACTAAAAATGGGTTGTTCTAGCATTTAAGGAACCATAAAAAAGTATAATTAGTCCACTACTATATAAAAACAAACATTTACAAGATTATTTATAAGATTAGTGAAAAAATTACCGTGCTGCTTCGAACATCAATGTTTGGGAACTTCTTGTTGATGTATTTCAGAGATGATTCCATTGACTTTTCTGTGAAAAAGGAGGGTTTTGTCTTGGTATCTGAACATGTCTATAAAAAATGGAAAGAGGTGTAAGGAATTGTACAGTTCAATTTGCTTTGATCTGCTCTTAGTGTCATCTTTAATTTTATCTCAAACAATTCAACATAACAAAACAACTAGTTAGAGCAAGTTTTAGCGGCCTACAGACCTATACATATAAATATTAGAAGAGAGAGAGGGGACCCAAAATGTAATCACATTTTAATGAATCAAGGCTTCTAAAGAAATAAGAACAAATACTACCTCTAGCTATATCTGTGTAAAGGTAAAAGATAATGTAAATAAACTCCTATATTGCTGGTACCTAGTACCCAACACATTGAATATGATTTTTCCTAACACAGACCCTGCAGAGGTTGCTCAACAGACAGCTCAGTGTTTCACATATGGTGGTGATGCCCAAAACTAGCTCTATTCTGGTCAGAGCTTAGAAACTTTACGTTCCCCCTGCTACACATTGATGTTCCTCTCTCCACCAGGTTCTTCCTCCTTTCACTTGGGATCCCAACAGTCACTAATCACCAGAACAAGATGTTTAGGTATATCATCTCAGCGCCCACTTGCCAAATAGCAGCCGATTGGAAACAATTTATGCTCAACCAATGCAAACAGTATTCAATAGAAATTGTCCTTTATATAAAATGGAATTATATGACTAGTATTCTTCATAATACAACAAGTCATTCAATAAAGTTTTGGAATCATGGGTCTAATACTTTCACAGAGCTGCCCTTCTCAGTATAACTCCCTAACCTCCTAGTCTTGGTCCACCTGGTACCCATCCATTTTCCCTATCCCTCACCTACACTCCAAGGCAACAAGCCACACTGCAACCCTAACTTAATTTTCTTATTTTATTTCTTAGTTGCTTTTTCTAGTCCTTTTTTTATTATTAAAAAAAATAGATCAGCACATATTATTCCCAATGTCTTAGACTGATGATGTATTTATGTTTTGTGAATTTTCGCTTGTACTCATTACAAATGCTGAATGTATACTAATTTAAGGTATACAATAATATTCTTGACATTTTGTCTACCCTTGTCAAATGCCGTAATATTCTGATTGTTGTATATAGTCTTTAAAAGAAATAAAGGCTTCTAAAAATAAGATTAAACATGTATACACAGTTAAAACCCCAAATAGGCTTATCTATATTGCAGAGTTCTGAAGTGAACAGTTCAATATCAGAAGGACCTCCTTTGGCCAGTCCTGATAGAGGAAGTTCACTGACTGATCGAACCCTCATTCTGGTGTAAGGGTCATAGAGAGAGTCATGTCAGGACACAACCCAACACATTTCGTCACCTGGATTTCATCAGGAGTAGCTTGATGTGTAAGACTCTTTCATATAACCCTGAAACACTAATTGCAATTATCCAGTTTAACTGATTGAAATTCATGATCACAGTTCAAATATACATAACAAATATAGTTCCCTTGTTAGCAAAGTATAAATGTATGATTCTAATATATAGCATTTTTTTAATTGTTCTCATTCATAATTTATAGAGAATATAAAAAATAAAAATGATGATGATGATGATGAGGTTGATGATGATGAAAAATGGATTAAAAACAGAGAAACTTATGTCACAATAAGTAAAATTAGCATTACATTATTTTATTAATTTGATGCTATTTTAACATTCATTTCATTTTAATATCATTAAAAATGTAAATAATGATCAAAAAAAATGTAAATAAAAATAAATGTAAATGTTAGATTATTCCAACTATTGACTGATATAGTTTTATTTAACATCATATTCATTTATCAGTTGAATTTATTATTTTAATGATTAGAAGTAAAAATATTTTAATATTTATAATAAAAAGAAAACGCCAATTAAAACAAGATATAGCTGATTTTTTTTTATGATAAAAGCATTGATAGCTGTAAATTAACCTTGATTTCTAAAGGTAAGAATCTCTTTCACATTTCCTAACTTTAGCTGCCTAGTCTCTCCCATTTTTAACATTTCTTTAACTATTCATTTTATGAGTCTGAGTGTTGGAATTTTTGAAAATGTTTATGAATAACGTGGTTGCTCAATTTGTTTTTTATATTACATGCATGTTCTAATATTCTCATTTTCAAAAGTCTCTTTGTTTTACTAATATAGTTTTGCTGCAACCATCTTTGAGTAAATATATAACATATGATGTTTGATAATTTGCATACCCATGTCTTTCCCTTTTTATTGTATTATTATAGATTAGAGATGATTTTAGTTTCTTTATTGCATACAGTTTACATTGATTACAGGGATAGCCAACTTGAACCTTAGTAAAACAATTACTTTATTTCTAATGATGTCTCACCATTTCCAAAAGACTTAGTGAGAGTTTATTCTTTAGAGTTTTGGCTTTTCTAAAGATAGCACTCAATTTATCTAAAATATGATCACTCAGAATTAGACCAAAGTCCCCCTGTATAGTATTTTCATAGCTTTTATAATGAGTAATAAATGGACAAAAAAACTTGTATTACCCATTTCACTTGGTTGCATGGTATTACATTTTTATAAAGTTGATTAACTCAGGGCCTAGCTCTTTTCAAGATATTCTCAAGAGTGTTTATTACAAAGCCTCTATTTTTAAGCGTGTCTATATAAAGCTTAGATTAGTCTTCAAAAGACTTCATAATGCTACAATTCCACTTAAGGTGTGTGTTTATGTGTTTGTGTGTTTGTGTGTGGGAGGGGGGTGGTTAGAGGAAATATATATTATTCTTCCAAGTGTCAAAAAGATAGCTGGATAAAATGCACATAGCTTTTTTCTGTATGTATCCATTTTGACATAATCAATTTTATTTTAAGGACTAGGGGCCTGATTCATTAAGGATCTTAAATTAAGAAGTATCTTATTTAAGTCTCCTGGACAAAACCATGTTACAATGCAAGGGGTGAAAACTAGTTTTCTGTTTTGCACATAAGTTAAATACTGTCAGTTTTTTCATGTAGCACACAAATACTTGATAGCTTATTTGTACACTGAAATTTAAAGTTGATATTTGTGTGCTACATGAAAAAACAGTCAGTATTTAACTTATGTGCAAAACAGAATACTAATTTTCACCGCCCTAGATCTGTTAATTCAATATTGTTTGCATCCTATATCCTCCGTTTTCACTAGTTACTGTTTCATCTCCTGAGAGGTAAATAGTTTCAATAGCTTACCTATGGAGACAGGATGTTTACAGAGAATATGTATCTACTTTACACCATTTAAAATGGTAAAATATGGCTTGAAGCTATATATTCTTATATCCTTGATGTAACAGAGCCTATCCCTGATATTATAGGCCATCCAGAGGGATTTGTAAGTGATTTATGGCTTTTCAGGAAATTATAGAACACAGGAATCCTATGACATGTATTTAGAAGGTAGTTATATACTGTGTATATTATAACTTTTGTGGCCTTTCCATGCTCATGTACTAACTATCAGACATGCAGACCCACAATGCTTCTTTATGTGTCTCCTAGCACATAGCACACTACATGAACTTTGGAAACACCACTGTAAAACCATCTGCTTCTGCATTTGCAATCAATTTATGTGGAACAGTCCCAGTTTGAGGGCTCTGTCCCACCACTCTGTCCATGGGCATATTTGTCCCTCAAATGTGAAGTGTCAGGTAAGTTGCACTTGCACATGGAGAGACAGATCGTGGGCATGCAAATATAACTGAATTTTAGTAAAAGTGTGCACAAGTAAGTGTGGCACACCCTCCTGAAATTGTGTCCTATTCTGAGTAGGCTGCATCTCCAAATACACCTGTCTCCATATGTATCACTTGTGGTACTCAGACACTAGTGTAAAGATCCATGCTGATGATGATGAAAAACCTCCTCCCTAGCAATCTTTATTAGCAGGGGTCCGCAGCACCGTACAGGGTAAAACACTAAAGGAAAGACTGAACAATGACCAGATAGGCAATGTACGTCAATATAGATAGAACAATATAACCAGCAATGAGCAGGAAGAAGGGGGATAACCTCACCCTAGAACAAGAGGCATGGGAAGAGGGGGAAATAAAAGGGAGTAAAGACATCCCTAGCTGAGCCTGTACCCAGTAGAGTGGGTGCACGAAACAGGAATCAGAATCTGTGATTGAGATAAGGAGTATGGCAGAGGCATGTTGGTGGGAAAATACCTGATTGTGAGAGCTTACAATCTAAAGGGAGGGACAGATGAATGATGTAGAAACAGAGATGATGAGACAAGGGGAGTAGAGGTGAATTAAAAGTTGAGCTGAAAGAAGAAAGGTGGAAAGAAAGGTTAGACAGGCAGCAGCCTTGAAGATGGATTGTAGGTGGAAGAGGATGGAGAAAGTGAGACCAGTGAATGGATGCACTAGTCCAGACAAGAGATGACAAGCGAGTTAATGTGGTTTTAGTTGCCTCAATGGTGAGAAAGGGTCTAATCCTGGAGATGTTTCGAAGGTGGAAACAACAAGAATGGAAGAGGGATTGAATGTGGGTAGTGAAACATAGGAAGTAGTCAAGAATAAATTCAAGGCAGCAAATCTGTGGGACAGAGGATAGTGTAATATCATACAAATAAAGAGATGTGAGGGGAGATGAGAAGACTCAGCGGATGGGAACATGTCAAGTTCAGTTTTACATATGTTCAGTTTAAGGAAACGGCGGGACATCCAAGAAGAAGTAGCAGAAAGAAAGCTGGAGGCACAAGAGAGAAGAGAGGGGAAGAGGTCAGAAGTGGAGATGAAGATCGGCATATAGATGGTACTGCACACTGTAAGACTTGATTAGATTACCGAGGGAGGAAGTGTAAAGGAAGAAAAGGATAGGACCAACAACAGACCCCTGGGGGATACCGACAGATATTGGAAGTGAGGGGTCAGGGTAGAGACAGAGAATGAGAGGTCAGAAAGATATGAGGTCAGCCAGAAGAGAACAGTGTCATGTATGCCAAGGGATTTGCAGGAGGAGATGTGGTCCTCTGTGTCAAAAGCAGTGGGGAGATCCAAAAGGATTAGAAGAGAATAGTGACTCTTTGATTTTGTAGTGAGAAAGTCACTGGTTACCTTGGTGAGGGTGGATTCAGTAGAGTGGTAAGGACAAAAACCTGATTGAAGAAAATCATGAGGAGAAATGGAAGAAAGGAAGGCAGCAAGACTGTTGTAGACGATCTGCTCAAGGAGCTTTAAAGTAAATTGGTGGAAAGAGATGGGGTGGTAGTTGGATAGAGAGTCTGGGTCAAGGGATTTTTTTGAGGATGGGAGAAACTAGCACATGCTTGAATGATGACAGGAAGGTGCCTGAGTCAAAGAAAAGGTTGGACATGTTGGGGACAAGTGTTAAGGGAGTGGGAGTGGAGAAGGCGAGAGGGGATAGAGTCAAAGGGACAGGTGGCAGATGGTGAGTGGACCTGTATTCATCCCCAGAGACACGCAAAAAGGAAGACAGGGTGGGGAAAATAGAAGGGGTGTGAGAGGGTGGCAAGAGGGGAAAAAAGAGGGCAAAGGAGCCAGATGGGAGGCGAAATGCTGATGGAAGGAGTCACTTGTAGATGTGAAATGGGTGAAAAAGTCAACAGCAGAGAGAGTGGGTTGAAGGGTGGTTGGAGAGCAGAGGAAGGATCTGAAAATATCAAAAAGATAACGGGGTTGGAGGACTAAGAAGAGATAAGAGATTTGAAATATAATTGTTTACAAAAAGAAAGGGCAGAGCTATATGAAGAGAGCATGAATTTGAAACTTAAAGAGAGAGAGTGTGACAGCAGTATGAGATCAATTCTAGAGGTATCTGGTGCATTTGGAGTGCCAAGTTTGTGGCCTAGGTCTACGAAGTCTAGTAGTAACAGCAGGCGCAACAGAGTCAAGGACAGAGGAGAGGGAGATGTTATAGTGGGAAACAGCTGGGTCAGGGCAAGAAGATGAGGGAAAGAAGTGTGTCCAGTGAGGAGGAGAAAGTATCAGGGTCAAAGGCATCAATATTATGCTTAGTGAGTATGGTCTAAATGGGGAATTCAAGAAGTGAGAGATGTTGCAGAACTGTGTGAAGACCAGATTGATGGAATGGCCACTAGAGTGGCAGGGCGAGGAGGTCCACTGAGAGAGGCCAAGACGTGATGATAAGCAGATGAGTTTGGAGGCAGCGGGGTCAGGGGTGGAGTCAACAGGGATGTTGAATTCCCCAAGACGAGAGAGAGGAGGTCAGAAGAGAGAAAGTGGGGTAGCCAGGCCACGTAGTTATCTAAGAATTGGGAAGTAGTGCTAGATGGCTGGTAAATAACTGCAACATGAAGGTAAACACAGTAATAAAAGTAAATGGTAAGGACCTCAAAGGAGGAGAATGAGAGAGAGGACTCTGGGAAAATGAGCCAGAAAGTGCAGATTAAGAGATTTTGGAATAGGCAGTCTTATAATCCTATAGCATTCAAAGCCCCACCATTAGACAATCCTAAATTTTTTTTTACTGAAGCCCGAGATGCGGTGCTCCAAATCCCCCAGCCCGGTGAGAAAACATACTTTATTCTTCTGTGTTCTTACACAAAATTGTGAGTGAGCCCATTCCCACCAGTGCAGAGCTTGCTCAGGAATGGCAGCAGGCAGGTGTGAGTGCATCTGCATGCACAGTGAGGCGAAGAATTTTGGAGGATGGCCTGGTGTCAAGAAGGCCTGCAAAGAAGCCTCTTCTCTCCAGGAAAAACATCAGGGACAAGCTAATATTCTGCAAAAGGTACATGGATTGACTTCTGAGGACTGGGGTAAAGTCTTTTTCTCTGATGAATTCCCTTTCAGATTGCTTGGGCCTTTTCCAGCATGATGGAGCACCTTGCCATAAGGCAGAAGTGATAACTAAGTGGCTCGAGTATCAAAACATCGAAATTTTGGGTCCATGGCCAGGAAACTCCCCAGACCTTAATCCCATTGAGAACTTGTGGTCAACTATCAAGAGGCGGGTAGACAAACAAAAACCCACAAATTCTGACAAACTCCAAGCATTGATTAGGCAAGAATGGGCGGCCATCAGTCAGTATGTGGCCCAGGAGTTGATTGACAGCATGCCAGGGTGAATTGCAGTGATCTTTAAAAAGAAGGGTTAACGTGCAAATATTGACTCTTAAACTTAATGTAATTGTCAATAAAAGCCTTTGACACTTATGAAACGCTTGCAATTTTACTTCAGTAAACTATAGCAACATCTGACAAAAAGGTCTAAAAGCACTGAAGCAGCAAACTTTGTGAAAACCAATACTTGTGTCATTCTTTTGGCCATGACTGTATATGGTATATACCTTGCAGGTGCACTTAATACTATCACAAAATTACTTAAAACCTGAGAACCATGGTATATTTACTATAGAACATCCTTACCAGGCTAGGTGACATTGACAGTGATCAACCCTCCCCTTACAACCATTTGCTTCCTTTTTGAGCTCCTTCTTTCTCTCTACTCCCTCTAATACCCATGACACAAGAACCAAAAAATATGTCTGATACTGTTTTCTATTATTCTTTATTCTCATTATTATTTACTTGTCAACCATTGTTTATATGTGTACTTACTTGATGCAATGATATGCAAAATTAAGAGAGTGAAAAAAAAAAAGGTTACGGGACTCTGTAAAATAAATTATATATTTTTTTTCAATTTACATTATGTTAGTAATGGATGACTTTGGTAATTTTAAAGGGCAGATTCAATTCAGCGCAAGGTTCCGCTGAACATCGACTCGATTACGGGAAGAAATTTCTGGTCATTTTTCTGCGCACCTCTGTGGGACGCGAGGGAAAATGAGCGGAGATTTCTGTAAAAACTCAGAGGCAATATGTCTCTGCGGACTGTTCGGGAGACAATTCACGTCATCTCACGCCTAATTGAATCTGCTGGTAAATGCTGTGAGGAGCACAGTATGAGTACAGTATTCACATAAGCTTATAGTAACCCCCAGTCTCAACTGTCATTCAACTGTCCACTCAGCACATAGTGTGACACCGTTATGAAGGTTGCCATGGCAACTCATACTTTGAAAAATGCTCACAAGCAATCAGGACACAGCGTTGACCACAAGCAGCAACTGTGAATCAGACTGAAATACAAAGAATCACCAGGTACAGATTTCTAAATAGTTCCAGAGGTCTGAGGAGCCTCACGCAGCCAATCCCATCTCTTTTCAACTATTGATTCAATAACAAAGCTGTTCATTTGATTTCTAGACTCACCTCATTTTACAGGTAAAACGTTTTGGAATAGTAAAAGGTTTTAAGGCATGCATGTGCTACCATCTCATATGAACTAATATGAGTCCAAGCCAATTTCATGATTGTAACTCAGTACTTTTTTTCTAGAAAAGGTGGAAGATGTTGATTATCCAAGTTGTTGCTTTTGCCATAGCTTTTACTTTCAGTCTTTCCTCAAGGTAGATAAGGTGAATAAGGTGATAATTGGGTGATAATAAGGTGATAATTCACACATGTACCTTTTTAGTGCGTTTTTGGTGCAAATGGATTACGAGCATTGACAACGTATTAAACAGAAATAACTGTTGTACATGAATAGTTAATAGTATGGCAGTCACTATATTTTGACCTGGTAAGTTGGACGGACTCTATCAACAACCCTATTAAATTCAAGCTGTCAGATGACTTGCGGCCAATTCATTCTGTTGCATTAAGGGTAACTTTTTGCTTCTGTGAAAATACCTCGCCTTTTTGTGCCCAAAGTTCAACTTATCACACTTGGGGGGAACTTACTTAAGTGCGGTTTGATCAAACCGTAGGTTTTCAAGTGATTTAATGTGCGTTTGTAAAGCATGCAAATTACCAATAGCAAAAAAGCACATCAAATTGCATGAATCAAAACTGCAAGGTTTCAAACTGTATTTGGTGTTTGGAGACCATGCTGGGATACAAACCATCCCATGTATCATTCCAAATCGCATGGCAAACCGCCGCTTAATAGTTGAAAAAATAATATGTAAATAATATGTGGCAGAAACCGCATGATGTTTGAGATATCTCGCCTGTCAAAAAAAGGTTAAAAGAAATAAAAATAAAAAAATGTAACCCTCGATCATATTCCATAACAGCACAATCTACTCAGCATTAGGCTTGGTCCTTAAGGGGGCTCGAAAAATAATTGGGCTCCTGCACCTAGAGATTACCGTCCCAATGCTGAGTAGGCCAACCCCTTGCTCGAAAACAAGTGCATAAGAAAACTTGTACTGCCACAAACATGCACTGTAAATGGTTCCCCAATTATAAATAGTTTACTAATGGTCCTTTTCTTCTTAATAAAGTCATGCCCCGGTTTGTATTAATAAATAAAACCCACATTCTTATTGATGAAGTAATTTGCCCATTTTTATTAATAAAATAATGCACTTGTTTTTATTATCAGATAGGCTGGCTATTAACTAGCCGGGCTCACCCGAGATTCATTCATCTGGTGTTGGGTGCTCGTCGGGAGCAGGCTGTCCATTCCATAGGGTTGGGGGGGGGTTCTCCTTATGGGCACAATGTAAATTCAGTCTTGCAAGCTGTAAGCTACTACTATTAGGAATAAATCTGAATAAAGCTCAATTAAAAATTATTTCATAATATAACAGATTCAGTGTCATGCACACAACTGGATTAAATGGCTACAAGGCATGAGGAGACTATGTCAGTAATTTATGAAACTAAGTTGAAGCGCTTAAGACTCACATGTAAAACCATGCTTGAAAGCACTAGGGGAGAAAAGCAAGATAAAAGTTGCATGCTCAGCAAATAAACCCCTACCCACTTATGTCATCTCACTCATCTACATTTTTCAAGGTAATGGTTTGAAAGTTGCATTTCTAAATTGATATTAGCGACTCCGACTTTCCTCCAGCCACCTGGTATCAAACCATCAAGAAAGAATGTGCATGGAGGCAGAGCCGTAACGACGGCGGTGCGGGCGGTGCGACCGCCCCGGGCGCAAGCCCAAGGAGGCGCAGCCGCCCGATACGTGCCTTCATGCCCAGAGGAATCGCCGCTCTAATTCAGCTCTCCTACAAGCAACAATCCATTCCCGGCAATGCAGTGGAACGCATGTGAAAGCAGGAAGTTCGGCATTTGGAACGCATTTGCGTTCCAAATGCCGAACTTCCTGTTGTTGGAACGCACATGCGTTCCACTGCGGAAGAAAGTGAAAAGCTGAATTCTACATTATTGTGGGCGCTGTGGTGAGGAACAATTCGAAACTGTCACCGCAGCCAGGGTTCATTCTGTTTTCTCTGAGATCTGTTAACATATCTACAGGACGATGCACAATGTCCTTCTGCTTCATCTGCTTAGTTGCTATCGTTTCTCCCAGCGCAGGTCAACAAGGGACTCAGCCGCCCCGTACCTCCAGGCTGCGGGCACGAACACTTCGCTGTCTCAAGGTTGTGAAAGATTGGAGTGTGGGATCAGGGCGCTTAGCGGAACAGTCAGCTGAGCCATTTGAACCTCGGTAAATGGGCTTGTTTAGTGTGGAGCTGTCAGGCAGAATTTACATTCCGAGAGTGGTAAATCATATTTGTGAGGCGATGTGTTAAAAGTGATTCTGTTTACTGGATAGCAGGAAGCTTTCAAGAGAGAGACAGGGCTGACCTGCGTTTCCCATTTACATAACTACTTCACTGCAGCATTAAACATAGATGTATATTCTTCACTCTGCTGATATATATTAAAATGAGGTTACATTAATATAATATACAATGCAGTATATACCGATCTCCTACTGATACAGTGTAATACACAGGGTAATTGCTTTGTCTTGCCTTATATCCGGTGTTGACAGTAAGGGAACATTTTTTTGGCTATTCCTGAATTCTATGAAGAGAGAAATTGAAAGAATTGCTGCAGAAAGTGGTCAGATGCTAGCCACACCCCCACATTAGGTTGGCCACACCCACTTGACAAATGTCACTCCCACTTAGATGGGGGGCGCCGGTGCCCTGTCTCGCCCAGGGCACTAAAATGTCTAGTTACGGCACTGCATGGAGGTCCGTCTCAATATTATGTTACCTACATACTGCAAAACGTGTCCCAACCTCCACCACCTCACATCTGTGTAAACAAAATATATATTGCACCAATGATTGAAACTATTATGGACAACTACTTCTCATTCAGTAGTGACCCTCATTAGTTATTTGAAATGGGTTTCCCCCCTTCCCAGATCCATACCATTACCCTTTTACCACAAAGGTGCCATGTGGAACCTGAATGGACAGGATGCCCAATCCCAATCAGGTACCATGCTATAGATGGCTATGATGCTCAGTGAAGGCTGGAAACAGCTAAAGACAGGAGTCTGGTGGGTTCTCCCACTGTACCTATCACCAGTTGTTGTGTAGTGTATTTTACAACACTGATAAATAAGGGGATAGTAATCATATGGTGAATATGATATGAGGATGTAACATGAGACAAAAAGTATGAGAACCCTGCTTGCTAGAGCTTACAATCCAAACAGGAAGAAACACAGAGAGCATATGTTCATGTCTTGAGGAACTAAACTGTCTGTATATATATATATATATATATATATATATAATATATATAATTTAGTGAATGAGATGACAGGATCCTTAGGAATCGTAATAAGCCTTCCAGAAGAAATTACTTTTCAGGTACAACTTAAAACATTGATGGTTAGGGAATGGCCTGATAGGATGAGCATCACAGGTTATAGGACAAGTCTTGAAAATGGGATGGGATGATAAGGGAAGATTGTAGGCATAAGTCTTTATGGAAGAATTGAAGGCTTGATTTGGGACAAGAGAAGAGGAATAGACAAGTGCACCTTCTTGAAGTCCAGAATTTGTAATTGAAGGCAGCCATTGCAAAGTCTGGCAACCAGTATGTCACCAGAAAACAGTATGTTAAGAATAATGCATGAAAATTTGTTTCATGTAACATGAAAATTTTAATTTCAAACCACTTTGTAGCATTTACAAAACAACAAAAACACACTGAAATTTTTTTTGTTTGTATTACTATGTCATTTAACTCTATATGAAACTTGCCATTAAGTTGCAAAATATAAATCTTTAGTTTTGTGCTGAGCCATGGTTTTGGTGTCAATGTGACATACATATACACTATAATGTAACTACAGAGGGCTTTTAACTTCCTCCTCAACATAATTAGAATTTAACTGACAGGAAGTGAGAGTTTCTACATCAGGAGACACCTAAAACAAGTGCTGGTAAATAGAGTCAGTACTAGAGTGTAATAGTAGTATCATGCAGCGATGTTCACAGTTGAATTAAATATTCACTGGCAAACCAAGAATTTAATAGGGTAAAGTTCAACCCTGCTTATGTACTAAAGCTAACCTCAGCTGTGATGCAATATGCAGGATGACCTAATAGTTTACATAGTAACAATTGACTAATTTACATGTATGAAACTAAATCCCAATAGTTACATTTTATTTGGTAAAGTATGCATTTACCATACATTATCCCAGCAGCTTTATTAAATGGTAGAGTGGGAAGGAGCATGTGATCCTCTCTTAATTACAGACAGCGGAAGTCACATCAGACATCTTATTGATAGCCGGATATTGCTAGCGATAACAATGTTATTGCTCATTCTTGTATTGGGTAAAGCAAAAACGAGCCCCAAATTATCCCCAACAAGAACACCAATTCATCTTTGATAATTCTGCCCCTTAATCACCAACAGCTTTATTTTGCTTATATATTTGATTTAATTATTTGTTTTAACCAGGGGAGATCTTAAAGAGAGCCAGGAGCCTTCAGTAGGTCTCCCCTATTTCCATCACAATACAACTCATCTGTTCATAATCCCATGGTCCGTTTTGCACACCTCCCAAATGTCCCAATTTAGGCAGGACAGTCCCAATTTGAGCGCTTTATCCCGCCATCCCAATCGTGATAGCTTTGTCCGGCAGGTGGGAATGTTGGGAAGTATTCTCTGTTAATGGCAGTGAGCGGTTGCAGAGGTCTGATCATCAGGGAAAATGGGGTGGGGCCAACCAGTACTAACCAATCAAAGTGAAGGAGATGCGTGTCTATACAAAACCACCCACCTAAGAAAAGTTTAGGTCTGTCCCTGGTTTGAGGGGATGAGAGAATAGACCAGACTAGCGCCCAGGGTCATGGTCCATTGTGACGTGGTCACGACCCATTTGCCCCCTGTCCCGATGCTACCTACCCAAATGTTGGGAGGTATGATTTTGCATTACAAAATATCACTTTTTTGTGTGATATATAGTACTGTATCAGGATTGTCAGGGGGGGTTTCCCCCCCCTGACCCAAAAAACAAACAAAAAACAAAACACGTGAGAGAGCTGCTGCGCATGCACCCGCGCATGCGCAGCAGCTCCGTTTCGGCAGCACTGTACTATACAGCAGCCGCGGCGCTGTCAAAGAAGCGTTTGCGGCGGTGCTGTATACAATACAGCACCGCCACGGACGCTTCTTTGACAGCTCCGCGGCTGCTGTATAGTACAGTGCCGCTATAGTGGGCACTTAGTTAGCGGAGGGGGGGGTTCTGGAGACCCAGAAACCCCCCCCCCTGCGTGCGCCACTGTGTATGGGAGAATTCCTTCTCTGACTGCCAAATGTGAAAGTCTCTTAGATGCAATATAATAGTATGCAGAGATGACAGAACCAAATGGCTCTAACTCTGTACCCCCAGACAGATAGCGAGGGTACAGTGAAGCAGCTGTCATCAGAGCGCATTTATACTTATGACGCAGGCTCCTCTCATGAGTAGTTGTCGCCTTGATAAACATATAAAGAGGTAAAAGCACAAGTAACATGTACATTAAACAAATATCTGAAGAGATACCACATAAATAACTTATTATGCATACTGTGTTTTTTTTAAAATATTCATGAGTGTTAATTAAGGATGAGCGGGCTCGGATTCTGCAAATCCGAGCCCACCCGAACAGTGCGGATCCGACGGGATCCGAGCACTGTTCGGGAACTTCCGGGCACCAAACGGAGCCAAACCGAGGCTATGACATCCAAGTCTCGCGTCGGATCTCGCGAGACTCGGATGTCATAAATACTCACCTTGCGGGCGCCATCTTCATTCTGGCTGTGATCACTCATGAGGGAGGTTGTAGTTAGGGAGCTCCTGATCAGTTTAGTGGTTCTTTGTGCTTTGTCCAGTGCTCTGTCCTGCTGAGTCAAGTGGTGCTTTGTCCAGTGCTCTGTCCTGCTGAGTCCAGTGGTG